>NW_028147270.1:0-285589 GCF_008360975.1 Lichenostomus cassidix | reverse complement strand
CCCATTTTTCCCCATTTTTCCCCCATTTTTTCCCCAATTTTTCCCCATTTTTTCACCATTTTTTCCCCATTTTTTGCCGTTTTCTCACAGTTTTTTCTCGGATTTTTTTGGGATTTTTTCCCCAATTTTTTGGGATATTTTTCCGGGACTAATCCCGAATTTTGCCGTTCCAGGATCGCTGGTTCTGGAGGCTCAGAGGAGATCCATTTTTTCCCCATTTTTTCCCCAATTTTTCAGCATTTTTTCACCATTTTTTCACCATTTTTTGCCGTTTCTTCCCCATTTTTTCTCGGATTTTTCTCGGATTTTTTTGGGATTTTTTCCCCAATTTTTTGGGATATTTTTCCGGGACTAATCCCGAATTTTGCCGTTCCAGGATCGCTGGTTCTGGCGGCTCAAAGGAGATCCATTTATTCCCCATTTTTCTGGGGATTTTTCCCATTTTTTCCCCATTTTTTCTCGGATTTTTCTCGGATTTTTCTCGGATTTTTTGGGGATTTTTTGGGGGTTTTTTCTGGGATTTTTCTGGGATATTTTTCCGGGACTAATCCCGAATTTTCCCTTTCCAGGATCGCTGGTTCTGGAGGGTCAGAGGAGATCCATTTTTTCCCCATTTTTTCCCCTTTTTTTCACCAATTTTTCCCCATTTTTTCACCATTTTTTCACCATTTTTTGCCGTTTTTTCCCCATTTTTTCTCGGATTTTTTTGGGAATTTCTCTGGGATTTTTTGGGGTTTTTTTCTGGGATATTTTTCCGGGACTAATCCCGAATTTTGCCGTTCCAGGATCGCTGGTTCTGGCGGCTCAGAGGAGATCCATTTTTTCCCCAATTTTTCCCCAATTTTTCCCCAATTTTTCCCCATTTTTTCCCCATTTTTTCCCCATTTTTTCACCATTTTTTCTCCGTTTCTTCCCCATTTTTTCTCGGATTTTTCTCGGATTTTTTTGGGATTTTTTGGGGTTTTTTTCTGGGATATTTTTCTGGGACTAATCCCGAATTTTCCCTTTCCAGGATCGCTGGTTCTAGTGGGTCATTTTTTCCCTTTTTTTTACCATTTTTTCCCTGATTTTTGGGGATTTTTTTGGGATTTTTGGGGGTTTTTTTGACTTTTTTTTGCCATTTTTCCTCGGATTTTTTGGGGAATTTCTCTCGGATTTTTGGGGAATTTCTCTCGGATTTTTTGGGGGTTTTTTCTGGGATATTTTTCCGGAACTAATCCCGAATTTTGCCGTTCCAGGATCGCTGGTTCTGGTGGGGCATTTTTTCCCTTTTTTTTGCCATTTTTTCCCCTGATTTTTGGGGATTTTTTTGGGATTTTTGGGGGTTTTTTTGACTTTTTTTTGCCATTTTTCCTCGGATTTTTTGGGGAATTTCTCTGGGATTTTTTGGGGGTTTTTTGGGGTTTTTTTCTGGGATATTTTTCCGGGACTAATCCCGAATTTTGCCGTTCCAGGATCGCTGGTTCTGGAGGCTCAAAGGAGATCCATTTATTCCCCATTTTTCTGGGGATTTTTCCCATTTTTTCCCCATTTTTTCTCGGATTTTTCTCGGATTTTTCTCGGATTTTTTTGGGATTTTTTGGGGGTTTTTTCTGGGATTTTTCTGGGATATTTTTCCGGGACTAATCCCGAATTTTCCCTTTCCAGGATCGCTGGTTCTGGAGGCTCAGAGGAGATCCATTTTTTCCCCATTTTTTCCCCTTTTTTTCACCAATTTTTCCCCATTTTTTCACCATTTTTTCACCATTTTTTGCCGTTTTTTCCCCATTTTTTCTCGGATTTTTTTGGGAATTTCTCTGGGATTTTTTGGGGTTTTTTTCTGGGATATTTTTCCAGAACTAATCCCGAATTTTGCCGTTCCAGGATCGCTGGTTCTGGCGGCTCAGAGGAGATCCATTTTTTCCCCATTTTTTCGCCGTTTTTTCCCCATTTTTTCTCGGATTTTTCTCGGATTTTTTTTGGATTTTTTGGGGGTTTTTTCTGGGATATTTTTCCAGAACTAATCCCGAATTTTGCCGTTCCAGGATCGCTGGTTCTGGAGGGTCAGAGGAGGTCAGGTGATGTCAGGTTACCCTTTGCCCATCGGGCAGTTCTGGGCTGGGCTGCCGGCTGGGATCGATGCTGCTTACGAGAGAGGAGATGGGAAATTCGTGTTCTTCAAAGGTGAGGAAATGGGGAATTTATAGGGAAATAATCGGGAATTTATTGGGATTTTATTGGGATTTTATTGACATTTTATTCGGATTTTATTGGGATTTTATTGGGAATTTATTGGGATTTTATTGACATTTTATTCGGATTTTATTGGGATTTTATTGGGAATTTATTGGGATTTTATTGACATTTTATTCGGATTTTATTGGGTATTTATCAGGAATTTATTGGGAATTTATTGGGATTTTATTGGGAATTTATTGGGATTTTATTGGGGATTTATTGGTAATTTATTGGGACTTTCTTTGGATTTTATGGGGATTTTTTTTTAAAATTTATTGGGATTTTATTGGGAATTTATTGGGATTTTATTGAGATTTTTTTGTGATTTAATTGAGATTTTTTCTGATTTTATTGGGATTTTATTGAGATTTTATTGGGATTTTTTTGGGATTTTTTGGGGATTTTTTGGGGAATTTTTGGGGATATTTTTGGATGCTGCTTACGAGAGAGGAGATGGGAAATTCGTGTTCTTTAAAGGTGAGGAAATGGGGAATTTAGTGGGAAATAATCGGGAATTTATTGGGATTTTATTGGGATTTTATTGACATTTTATTCGGATTTTATTGGGTATTTATTGGGATTTTATTGGGAATTTATTGGGATTTTATTGGGAATTTATCAGGAATTTATTTGGATTTTATTGGGAATTTATTGGGATTTTTTTTTATTTTATTGGGATTTTTTTGGGGATTTATTGGGATTTTATTGGGAATTTATCAGGATTTTATTGGGGATTTATTGGGAATTTATTGAGAATTTATTAGGATTTTATTGGGAATTCATTGAGATTTTATTGGGATTTTTTGGGGATTTTTTGGGGAATTTTTGGGGATATTTTGGGATGCTGCCTATGAGAGAGGAGATGGGAAATTTGTCTTCTTCAAAGGTGAGAAAATGGGGATTTTAGTGGGAAATAATCGGGAATTTATTGGGGATTTATTGGGAATTTATTGGGGATTTATTGGGATTTTATTGGGATTTTTTTCAGATTTTATTGAGAATTTATTGGGATTTTATTGGGATTTTATTGGGGATTTATTGGAATTTTTTGCAATTTTTTTCTGAATTTACTGGGAAATTATTGGGAATTTTTTCTGATTTTATTGGGATTTTATTGGGGATTTATCGGGGATTTATCCAGAATTTATCGGGGATTTATTGGGGATTTATTGTGATTTTATTGTGATTTTATTGTGATTTTATTGGGAATTTATTGGGAATTTATTGGGACTTTATTGTGAATTTATCAGGATTTTTTTGGGAGTTTATCAGGAATTTTTTGGGATTTTATTGGAAATTTATTGGATTTTTTTTTATTTTATTGAGAATTTTTTGGATTTTTTTTTTTAATTTTATTGGGATTTTTTTGGGACTTTTTGGGAAGTTTTTGGGGATATTTTTGGATGCTGCTTACGAGAGAGGAGATGGGAAATTCGTGTTCTTCAAAGGTGAGAAAATGGGGATTTTATAGGGATTTTATAGGGATTTTATTGACATTTTATTGGCGATTTATTGGGATTTTATTGAGATTTGATTGGGAATTTTTTTGGAATTTAAAAAAAAAAAATTGTGACTTTTTTTGATAATTTATTGGAATTTATTGGGGATTTATTGGGATTTTATTGGGATTTTATTGCAGTTTTTTCTGATTTTATTGGGAATTTTTTTTTAAATTTATCGGGATTTTATTGTGATTTTTGGGGTTTTTTTGGGTTATTTTTGGGTGACTTTGGGTGTTTTCTGGAGGTTTTTGGTGTTATTTTTGGGGTGATTTTGGGGTGATTTTTGGGTAATTTTTGGGTTATTTTTGGGTCGTTTTGGGGTCATTTTCGGGTTTATTTTTGAGTGATTTTTAAGGTTAATTTTGGGGTATTTTTGGAGGCATTTTGGGGTCATTTTGGTGTTATTTTTAGGTGATTTTTAGGTGTTTTTTGGGGTAATTTTTGGGTTATTTTTGGGTGATTATTTGGTGATTTTTGGGGTCATTTTTGGGTTCTTTTGGGGTTAATTTTTGGGCGATTTTTGGGGTGTTTTTTTGGGATGATTTTCACTATTTTTCTCACTTTTTCTCACCATTTTTCGCTCAATTTTTCTCATATTTTCGCCGCGATTTTTTCCTACAGTTTCAAATCAACATTTTTAATTTTTTAAATTAATTTTATTAATTATTTTCCCATTTCCAGGTTCCCATCACTGGGTGTTCGACGAGGGGATTTTTGGGGAATTTGGGTGATTTTTGGGCGATTTTTGGGTGTTTTTTTCGGGATAATTTTTGGGTGATTTTTGAGTGATTCTGGGATGATTTTTGGGTGATTTTGGGGTGATTTTTGGCTGATATTTTTGGTAATTTTGGGGTATTTTTGGGGTCATTTTTGGGGTTTTTTCGGTGATTTTTCGGTTATATTTTAGGTGAATTTCGGGTGATTTTTGGGTGACTTTTAGGTAATTTTTGGCTTATTTTTGGGGTAATTTTAGCTGATTTTTAAGGTAATTTTTGGGGTTATTTTTGGAGGCATTTCGGGTAATTTTTGGGACGATTTTCAGGTATTTTTCTCTCTTTCTCCCTCATTTTTCCCCCATTTTTCAAGCAATTTTTTGTCAATTTTTCTCATATTTTCGTCGCGATTTTTTCTACCATCCCCAAAATTTTTTTAAAAATTTTTTTAAATTCTTTTTATTATTTTTCCCATTTCCAGGCTCCCGGCACTGGGTGTTCGACGAGGGGATTTGGGGGAATTTGGGTGATTTTGGGTCATTTTTGGGCTGATTTTTGGGTGATTTTTGGGTTCCTTTAGGGGTGATTTTTGGGTTCTTTTGGGGGTAATTTTTGGGTGATTTTTAGGTGTTTTTTGGGGACATTTTTGGGTGATTTTGGGGTGATTTTTGGGGTATTTTTGGGTCTTTCTGAGGATTTTTTCGGGTGATTTTTGGGTGATGTTGGGGTCAGTTTTTGGGTAATTTTTCGGGTCATTTTTGGGGTGATTTTTGGGTCATTTTTTGGGTATTTTTGGGTCATTTTCTGGGGTGATTTTTTTGGTCATTTTTGGGTCATTTTTGGGTTTAATTTTGGGTGATTTTTGGGGTACCTTTGGGGTTATTCTTGGGATTATTTTGGAGCAAATTTCGTACATTTCTCTCTCTTTCTCCCTCATTTTTTCACCATTTTTGGGTCATTTTTTCACTATTTTTCGCTCAATTTTTCACGGATTTTCGCCGTGATTTTTCCTACCGTTTCAAATTAATATTTCTAATTAATTTTATTAATTTTTCCCATTTTCCAGGCTCCCGGCACTGGGTGTTCGACGAGGGGATTTTTGGGGTTATTTTTTGGGTGATTTTTGGGTGATTTTTTTGGTCCTTTTAGGGTCATTTTTGGCTGATATTTTCAGTAATTTTGGGGTCATTTTTGGGGCATTTTTGGGGTTATTTTTGGTGTAATTCTGGGGGTTTTTTGGTGATTTTTCGGTTATATTTTGAGTGATTTTTGGGTTATTTTTGGGCGATTTTTAGGTGATTTTGGGGTGATTTTTGGGTGATTTTTTGCTGGTTTTGGGGTAATTTTTGGGTTATTTTTGGGTAATTTTGGGGGTTTTTTTTGGTGATTTTTCAGTTATATTTTGGGTGATTTTTGGGTGATTTTTGGGTCGTTTTGTGGTTATTTTTGTGGCGATTTTGAGGTCATTTTGGGGTGATTTTCACGGAGATTTTGGGATTATTTTTGGGACAAATCTTGTACATTCCTCTCTCTTCCTCCCTCATTTTTTCACCGTTTTTCAGCCAATTTTTCGTCATTTTTTCGTCAATTTTTCGCGGATTTTCTCCGCGATTTTTCCTACCGTTTCAAATCAATATTTCTAATTAATTTTATTAATTTTTCCCCCCTCCAGGCTCCCGGCACTGGGTGTTCGACGAGGGGATTTTTGGGGTTATTTTTTGGGTGATTTTTGGGGCGAATTTTAGGGTTATATTTGGGTGATTTTTGGGTGATTTTTTTGGTCCTTTTAGGGTCATTTTTGGCTGATATTTTCAGTAATTTTGGGGTCATTTTTGGGGCATTTTTGGGGTTATTTTTGGTGTAATTCTGGGGGTTTTTTGGTGATTTTTCGGTTATATTTTGAGTGATTTTTGGGTTATTTTTGGGCGATTTTTAGGTGATTTTGGGGTGATTTTTGGGTGATTTTTTGCTGGTTTTGGGGTAATTTTTGGGTTATTTTTGGGTAATTTTGGGGGTTTTTTTTGGTGATTTTTCAGTTATATTTTGGGTGATTTTTGGGTGATTTTCGGGTCGTTTTGTGGTTATTTTTGTGGCGATTTTGAGGTCATTTTGGGGTGATTTTCACAGAGATTTTAGGATTATTTTGGGACAAATCTTGCACATTCCTCTCTCTTCCTCCCTCATTTTTTCACCGTTTTTCAGCCAATTTTTCGTCATTTTTTCGTCAATTTTTCGCGGATTTTCTCCGCGATTTTTCCTACCGTTTCAAATCAATCTTTCTAATTAATTTTATTAATTTTTCCCCCCTCCAGGCTCCCGGCACTGGGTGTTCGACGAGGGCATTCTCTCCCCGGGCTACCCCAAGCCGCTGGCGGCTCTGGGCCGCGGCGTTCCCAAGGACAGGGTGGACGCCGCGCTGCTCTGGCTGCCCAGCGGCAACACCTACCTCTTCCGCGGCGACAAGTGGGTTTTGTGCACCTGCCAGGACCTTTCTGGAACTTTCCGGGACTTTCTGGGAATTTTTGGGATTTTTTTCGGACTTTTTCCGAGTTTTTTTGGGCTTCTTATGCACCTTCCAGGACCTGTCTGCATGTTTTCTACCTCTTCTGCAGCGACAAGTGTGTTCTACGCACCTGCCAGGACCTTTCTAGAACTTTCTGGGACTTTCTGGGAATTTTTGGGATTTTTTTCGGACTTTTTCCTAGATTTCTGGCGCTTTTTATGTACCTTCCAGGACCTGTCTGCATGTTTTCTGCCGCTTTCCAAGCTGACAAGTGTGTTCTACGCACCTGACAGGACCTTGCCGGGACTTTCCGGAACTTTCTGGAAATTTTTGGGATTTTTTTCGGACTTTTTCCGAGTTTTTTTTGGCTTTTTATGTATCTGCCAGGACCTGTCTGCATGTTTTCTACCTCTTCTGCAGCGACAAGTGTGTTCTACACACCTGACAGGACCTTGCCGGGACTTTCCGGAACTTTCTGAGAATTTTCGGGATTTTTTTTCGGACTTTTTCCTAGATTTCTGGCGCTTTTTATGTATCTTCCAGGACCTGTCTGCATGTTTTCTACCTCTTCCGCGGCGACAAGTGGGTTCTACGCACCTGCCAGGACCTGGCCGGCACTTTCCGGAAATTTCCGGAACTTTCTGGGAATTTTTCAGAATTTTTTCGGCTTTTTTCTGGGATTTCTAGGCTTTTTTATGTATCTTCCAGGACCTGTCTGCACCTTCTCTACCTCTTCCAGGACCTTTCTAGAACTTTCCGGGACTTTCTGCGAATTTTTGGGATTTTTTCAGATTTTTTTTTTACTTTTTTCTGGTATTTCTATGCTTTTTTAATGCACCTTCCAGGACCTGTCTGCATGTTTTCTACCTCTTCTGCAGCGACAAGTGTGTTCTACGCACCTGCCAGGACCTTTCTAGAACTTCCCGGAACTTTCTGAGAATTTTCGGGATTTTTTTCGGACCTTTTCCTAGATTTCTGGCGCTTTTTATGTATCTGCCAGGACCTATCTGCATGTTTTCTGCCGCTTTCCAAGCTGACAAGTGGGTTCTACGCACCTGCCAGGACCTGGCCGGGACTTTCCGGAACTTTCTGGGAATTTTTGGGATTTTTTTCAGACTTTTTCCGAGTTTTTTTGGGCTCTTTATGCATCTGCCAGGACCTGTCTGCATGTTTTCTACCTATTTATGGACCTTCCAGGACCTTTCTGGAACTTTCTGGAATTTTCTGGGAATTTTTCGGATTTTTTTCGGATTTTTTTTGGGCTTTTTTCTGGGTTTTTTAGGCTTTTTTATGCATCTTCCAGGACCTTTCTGCACTTTCTTTGCCTCTTTATGGACCTTCCAGGACCTTTCTAGAACTTTCTGGAATTTTCTGGGAATTTTTGGGATTTTTTTTCTGAGGGATTTTTTTGGCTTTTTATGCATCTTCCAGGACCTGTCTGCATGTTTCTACCTGTTTATGGACCTGCCAGGACCTTCCTGAACTCTCTGGAAATTTTTGGGATTTTTTTGGAATTTTTTTTTTTACCTTTTTCTGGGATTTATAAGGTCTTTCTATGCATCTGCCAGGACCTTTCTGCACTTTCTTTGCCTCTTTCTGGACCTTCCAGGACCTTTCTAGAACTTTCCGGAATTTTTCTGAATTTTTCTGAATTTTTTTGTATTTAAAAAATGATTTTGGGGAATTTTTTCTGGGATTTCTAGGCTCTTTTATGCATCTTCCAGGGCCTGTCTGCATGTTCTCAGCTGCTTTCTGGACCTTCCAGGACCTTTCTAGAACTTTCTGGAATTTTTTTCAGATTTTTTTCTGGGATTTCTGAGGTTTTTTTTAATGCATCTGCCAGGACCTGTCTGCATGTTTTCTACCTCTTTCCGCGGCGACAAGTGGATTCTACGCACCTGCCAGGACCTTGCCGGAACTTTCTGGGACTTTCTGGAATTTTCTGGGAATTTTCCAGAATTTTCTGGATTTTTTTTTTTCCCCCCCGAGCTTTTTGGGCTTCTTATGCATCTTCCAGGACCTTTCCGCACCTTCTCTACCTCTTCCAGGACCTTTCTAGAACTTTCTGGGAATTTTTCAGATTTTTTTTTTACTTTTTTCTGGCATTTATAGGCTCTTTTATGCATCTGCCAGGACCTGTCTGCATGTTTTCTACCTCTTCCGCGGCGACAAGTGTGTTCTATGCACCTGCCAGGACCTTGCCGGAACTTTCTAGAACTTTCAGGAATTTTCTGGGAATTTTTGGGATTTTTTTCAGATTTTTTTCTGGGATTTCTGGGGCTTCTTATGCATCTGCCAGGACCTTTCTGCACTTTCTTTGCCTCTTTCTGGACCTTCCAGGACCTTTCTAGAACTTTCTGGAAATTTTTAGAATTTTTCTGATTTTTTGGGATTTTTTAAAATGTTTTTTGGGATTTTTTTAGAGATTTCTAGGCTTTTCTATGCATCTTCCAGGACCTGTCTGCACCTTCTCTGCCTCTTCCAGGACCTTTCCAGAACTTTCAGGAACTTTCTGGGAATTTTTGGGATTTTTTCGGATTTTTTCAGAATTTTTTTGGCTTTTTTTCTGGGATTTCTGGGACTTCTTATGCATCTGCCAGGACCTTTCTGCGCCTTCCTTGCCTCTTTATGGACCTGCCAGGACCTTTCCGGGACTTTCTGGGAATTTTTAGGATTTTTCTGAATTTTTTGGGATTTTTTCCTGCAAGTTTTTGGGCTTTTTATGTATCTTCCAGGACCTGTCTGCATGTTTTCTGCCACTTTCCAAGCTGACAAGTGTGTTCTATGCACCTGCCAGGACCTTGCCGGGACTTTCCGGAACTTTCTGGGAATTTTCGGGATTTTTTTCGGGCTTTTTCCGAGTCTTTTTGGGCTCTTTATGTATCTTGCCAGGACCTGTCTGCCTGTTTTCTACCTCTTTCTGTACCTTCCAGGACCTTTCTGGAACTTTCTGGAATTTTCTGGGAATTTTTCGGATTTTTTTCGGATTTTTCTTGGCTTTTTTCTGGGTTTTTTTAGGCTTTTTTATGCATCTTCCAGGACCTGTCTGCATGTTTTCTACCTCTTCCTGGACCTTCCAGGACCTTTCCAGAACTTTCTGTGACTTTCTGGGAATTTTTTGCATTTTTTTGGGGGGATTTCTAGGCTTTTCTATGCATCTTCCAGGACCTGTCTGTACCTCCTTTGCCTCTTTATGGCTCTTCCAGGACCTTCCTGAAGTTTCTGGAAATTTTGGGGATTTTTTAGGATTTTTTCAGAATTTTTTTTGCTTTTTTCTGGGATTAATACGCTTTTTTTTATGCACCTTCCAGGACCTGTCTGCATGTTTTCTACCTCGTTCTGTACCTTCCAGGACCTTTCCAGAACTTTCTGCCATTTTCAGGAATATTTGGGATTTTTCTGAATTTTTTTGGGATTTTTATCTAAGGATTTTTTTGGCTTTTAATGTATCTGCCAGGACCTTTCTGCACTTTCTTTGCCTCTTTATGGACCTTCCAGGACCTTTCTAGAACTTTCTGGAATTTTCTGGGAATTTTTGGGATTTTTTTTCTGAGGGATTTTTTTGGCTTTTTATGCATCTTCCAGGACCTGTCTGCATGTTTTCTACCTGTTTATGGACCTGCCAGGACCTTCCTGAACTCTCTGGAAATTTTTGGGATTTTTTTGGAATTTTTTTTTTTACCTTTTTCTGGGATTTATAAGGTCTTTCTATGCATCTGCCAGGACCTTTCTGCACTTTCTTTGCCTCATTATGGACCTTCCAGGACCTTTCTAGAACTTTCTGGAATTTTTGGGAATTTTTCTGAATTTTTTTGTATTTAAAAAATGATTTTGGGGAATTTTTTCTGGGATTTCTAGGCTCTTTTATGCATCTTCCAGGACCTGTCTGCATGTTCTCACCTTCTTTCTGGACCTTCCAGGACCTTTCTAGAACTTTCTGGAATTTTTTTCAGATTTTTTTCTGGGATTTCTGAGGTTTTTTTTAATGCATCTGCCAGGACCTGTCTGCATGTTTTCTACCTCTTTCCGCGGCGACAAGTGGATTCTACGCACCTGCCAGGACCTTGCCGGAACTTTCTGGGACTTTCTGGAATTTTCTGGGAATTTTCCAGAATTTTCTGGATTTTTTTTTTTCCCCCCCGAGCTTTTTGGGCTTCTTATGCATCTTCCAGGACCTTTCCGCACCTTCTCTACCTCTTCCAGGACCTTTCTAGAACTTTCTGGGAATTTTTCAGATTTTTTTTTTACTTTTTTCTGGCATTTATAGGCTCTTTTATGCATCTGCCAGGACCTGTCTGCATGTTTTCTACCTCTTCCGCGGCGACAAGTGTGTTCTATGCACCTGCCAGGACCTTGCCGGAACTTTCTAGAACTTTCAGGAATTTTCTGGGAATTTTTGGGATTTTTTTCAGATTTTTTTCTGGGATTTCTGGGGCTTCTTATGCATCTGCCAGGACCTTTCTGCACTTTCTTTGCCTCTTTCTGGACCTTCCAGGACCTTTCTAGAACTTTCTGGAAATTTTTAGAATTTTTCTGATTTTTTGGGATTTTTTAAAATGTTTTTTGGGATTTTTTTAGAGATTTCTAGGCTTTTCTATGCATCTTCCAGGACCTGTCTGCACCTTCTCTGCCTCTTCCAGGACCTTTCCAGAACTTTCAGGAACTTTCTGGGAATTTTTGGGATTTTTTCGGATTTTTTCAGAATTTTTTTGGCTTTTTTTCTGGGATTTCTGGGACTTCTTATGCATCTGCCAGGACCTTTCTGCGCCTTCCTTGCCTCTTTATGGGCCTGCCAGGACCTTTCCGGGACTTTCTGGGAATTTTTAGGATTTTTCTGAATTTTTTGGGATTTTTTTCTGCAAGTTTTTGGGCTTTTTATGTATCTTCCAGGACCTGTCTGCATGTTTTCTGCCGCTTTCCAAGCTGACAAGTGGGTTCTATGCACCTGCCAGGACCTTGCCGGGACTTTCCGGAACTTTCTGGGAATTTTTGGGATTTTTTTCGGACTTTTTCCGAGTCTTTTTGGGCTCTTTATGTATCTTGCCAGGACCTGTCTGCCTGTTTTCTACCTCTTTCTGTACCTTCCAGGACCTTTCTGGAACTTTCTGGAATTTTCTGGGAATTTTTCGGATTTTTTCGGATTTTTTCAGGATTATTTTTTGGCTTTTTTTCCCGGGATTTATAGGCTTTTCATGCATCTTCCAGGACCTTCTCTCCCCTCCTAAAATCCCTTTTTTTTCCCCAAAATCCCCCAAATTCCCCCAAAAATCCCCAAATTTCCCCAAAAACATCCCAAATTTCCCCCAAAAAATCCCATATTTTCCCCAAATTTTCCCCGATTTTCCCCCCAAAATCCCAATTTTCCCCAAATTTCCCAAAATTTTCCCCAAATTCCGTCCTAAAATCCCTTCTTTTTCCCCCAAAATCCCCAATTTTTCCCCCCAAATTCCCTAAAAATTCCACAAAATTTCCCCAAATTTTCCCCAAAACCCCCAAATTTCCCCAAAATCCCTGAAATTTCCCCGAAAATCCCCATTTTTTTCCCCAAATTCCCCAAATTTCCTCAAATTGCCCCCAAAATCCCAAATTTCCACCCAAAAATCCCAAATTTCCCGTAAATTCCCCAATTTTCTTCCTCCAAAATCCCCGAATTTTCCCCCTAAACTCTCAAATTTCTCCCAAAAATTCCCAATTTCCCCCAAAATTTCCCCAAAAAACCCCAAATTTTCCCCAATTTTCTCCAAAAATCCCAAATTTCCCCCAAATTCCCTAAAATTTTCCCCAAAAATCCCCCAAATCCTCCAAAATCCCCAAATTTCCCCTAAATTCCCCAATTTTTTTCCCCAAAATCCCCCAATTTCCCCCAAATTTCCCCCAATTTTCCCCAAAATTCCCAAATTTCCCCAAATTTCCCCAAATTTCCCCAAATTCCAGGTACTATCGCTTCAACGAGGCGTCGGGCTCGGTGGATCCTGATTACCCGAAAAGCATCGACGTTTGGGGAATTCCTCCAGGACCCCGCGGCGCCTTCATGGGGCCTGACGACGGTGAGAATCCCCCAAATTCCCAAAATTCCCCAAAATTCCCGAAATTCCCCAAAAATCCCGGCGGAAATCGGGCGAAATTTGGGGATTTTGGGGAATTTTTTGGGAGATTTTGAGGGTTTTTTGGAGGTTTTATTGGGTTTTGGGTCCTCCAGGCCAGCAGGGGGCGCTAATCTAAGAATTCCCGAAATTTCCCGGAATTCCCAAAAATCCTGGTGGAAATGGGGCGAAATTTGGGGATTTTTGGGGAATTTTTTTGGGGATTTTGAGTATTTTTTTTAAGGGTTTTTGGTCATCCAGGCCAGCAGGGGGCGCTATAGGAAAGGGGGAGGAGTCAGCCAGGCCACGCCCATTCCAAAATTCCCAAAATTCCCGAAATTTCCCAAAATTCCCAAGAATCCCAGCGGAAATCGGGCGAAATTTGGGGATTTTGGGGCTTTTTTTTGGGTGATTTTTTTGGGTTTTTTGGGGATTTTTTTTGGTTTTTTAAAGGGTTTTGGGTCCTCCAGGCCAGCAGGGGGCGCTAATCTAAGAATTCCCAAAATTTCCCGAAATTCCCGAAAATTCTGATGGAAATTGGGAGAAATTTGATGATTTTGGGGATTTTTATGGTGATTTTTTTGGTTTTTTGGGGGATTTATTTGGGGATTTTTAAGGGTTTTGGGTCCTCCAGGCCACCAGGGGGCGCTAATCTAAGAAGTCCCGAAATTTCCCGAAATTCCCTAAAATTCCCAAAAATCCTGGTGGAAATCAGGCGAAATTTGGGGACTTTGGGGCTTTTTTTTGGGTGATTTTGGGGTTTTTTTATTGGGTTTTGGGAAAATGGGAAAATTGGGAAAAAATGAGTGAAAAGTTGGGAAAAATGGGAATAATTGGCAAAAATTGGGGGAAAAAAGGGAAAAAATGAGTAAAAAATGGGAAAAAATGGGGAAAATTAGGAAAAAATTGGGGGAAAAGGGTGGAAAAACCCCAAACCAGTATAAACCAGTAACTCCCAGTGACCCCAAATCCAATCCCAGTCCATCCCAGTTCCATCCCAGTTCAATCCCAGTACAAACCAGTGACCCCAAATCCCATTTTTAACCCTTTTTTTTCCCATTTGTAACCCATTAACTTCCCCCAAATCCCTCCCAGTTCCATCCCAGTTCCATCCCAGTCCATCCCAGTATAAACCAGTTCCATCCCAGTCCATCCCAGTCCCTCCCAGTCCATCCCAGTAACTCCCAGTCTGAAACCAGTACAAACCAGTATAAAAAAATCCTCTTTTTTCCCCATTTTTCACCTATTTTAACCCCTTCAACTCCAACCAAATCCCTCCCAGTCCCTCCCAGTCCATCCCAGTTCATCCCAGTCCATCCCAGTCCATCCCAGTCCATCCCAGTTCCATCCCAGTCCCTCCCAGTTCCATCCCAGTCCCTCCCAGTCCCTCCCAGTTCCATCCCAGTCCATCCCAGCTCCCTCCCAGTCCCTCCCAGTCCCAACCAGTCCAAACCAGTCTAACCAGTCTCTCCCCTCCCCCCAGCCTTCACCTACTTCTTCCGCTCCAACCTCTACTGGAAGTTCGACAACGCGGCGCTCCGCCCCCTGCCCGGCTACCCCAAATCGGCGCTCCGCGATTGGCTGGGCTGCCCGGGGGGCGGGGCCGAGCCGGCCACGCCCCCCCCGAGCGGCGGGGGAGGGGAGGAGGTGATCGTCATCGCGGTGGGGGCGGGGCCGGGGGCCTGGGCGGGGCCGCTGGCGCTGCTGGGCGCGGCGGCGGCGCTGGGGGGCGTGGCGGCCGCCATCTTGAAGAGGGGCGTGGCCGCCCAGCGGCTGAGCCGCTGCCAGAGGTCGCTGCTGCCCAGGGTGTAAGGGCGGGGAGGGGCAAGATGGCCGCCATGGGGGGGTGGGGTGGGGTGGGTGGGTGGAGTCGCCGGGGCAAGATGGCGGCTGGGAAATCAGAGTCGTTTGCATAGCCACGCCCCAAAATGGCCGCCAGGATGGCTTCCTGATTTGCATGGCCACGCCCCAAAATGGCGACTGAAACGCTCCGTGATTTGCATAGCCACGCCCCAAAATGGCTGCCAGGATGGCTTCCTGATTTGCATGGCCACGCCCCAAAATGGCGACCGGAAACTCGGAGTCATTTGCATAGCCACGCCCCAAAATGGCCGCCAGGATGGCTTCCTGATTTGCATGGCCACGCCCCCAAATGGCGACTGAAACGCTCCGTGATTTGCATAGCCACGCCCCAAAATGGCGACCAAAGAGCCAATCTCATTTGCATAGCCACGCCCCCAAATGGCGGCTGACAAAGCCCCAAAATGGCCGCCAGGATGACTCCCTGATTTGCATAGCCACGCCCCAAAATGGCTGCCAGGAGGACGCCCTAATTTGCATAGCCACGCCCACAGATGACGACCGGGCGAGCACGCTCATTTGCATAGCCACGCCCAAAATGCCACCCAGGATGAGCTCCTAATTTGCATAGCCACGCCCCAAAATGGCCGTCTGACCACACCTCTCATTTGCATAGCCACGCCCTTCAAGATGGCGCCCAGGAGCCACACCTCATTAGCATAGCCACGCCCCAAAATGGCCACCAGGACGAGCTCCTCATTTGCATAGCCACGCCCACAAATGAGGACTGCATGGGCTTGCTCATTTGCATAGCCACGCCCCCCAAAATGGCACCAGGAGAACTTCCTGATTAGCATGGCCACGCCCCCCAAATGGCCACCAGGGTGACTCCTAATTTGCATAGCCACGCCCCTAAATGGCAGCCGGCAAACCCCTCTCATTTGCATAGCCACGCCCTTCAAGATGGCGACCCAGAGCCACTCCTCATTAGCATAGCCACGCCCCCAAATGGCGGCCAGGACGAGCTCCTCATTTGCATAGCCACGCCCAAAAAGGCGACTGGGCGAACAAGCTCATTTGCATAGCCACGCCCCCAAAATGGCGGCCAAGGATCACTGCCCATTAGCATAGCCACACCCCCAATTGGAAAGCCAGGACGAGCTCCTAATTTGCATAACCACGCCCCAAAATGGCTCTAAGGAGGAGTTGCCAATTTGCATAGCCACGCCCCCAAATAACCATGCGAGTCCCTCTCATTTGCATAGCCACGCCCCCCCAAAAAGGCAGCCAATGAACACGGACATTTCCGTAGCCGCGCCCCCAAAATGGCCGCCCAACCGCCCGGCTGATTTGCATAACCACGCCCCCCAAATGGCGACTGGCCAGAGCAGCTGATTTGCATAACCACGCCCCCAAATGACCACCAGGGTGAGATCCTAATTTGCATAGCCACGCCCCTAAACGGCAGCCGGCGAACCGTTCTCATTTGCATAGCCACGCCCCCAAATGGTCGCCCCGGTTGATTTGCATAACCACGCCCACTCTCCTCTCTTAACCACTCCCATTTCCATATATGGTGCTGTGGGCGGGGCTGGCGGAAGCCCCGCCCCCTTTGCTGTCAGTCAATTGCGAAGAGGGCGTGGCTATGCAAATGAGGGATGACGTCATGGGTTAGCGATTTTTTTCCTAAAGGGAATTTTTTTAGGTTTTTTTTTTCTATTTTTTGGGATTTTTTTAGGATTTTTTTTTCGTTTTTTTTCCCCAAATTTTCTCCGAATTTTTTTTCCTGTTTTTCTCAATATTTTGTTTCTGATTTTTTTCCCTTTTTTTCCCCAAAATTTTCTCTGCTTTTCTTTTTGCTTTTTTTTTCTTAATTTTTTCTCTTTTTTTTTCCAGTTTTTTTCCCTTTTTTTTTTCACTTTTATCCCTAAATTTTCTCTGAATTGTTTTTCTTTTTTTCCTAATTTTTTCTGTTTTATTTCTGGATTTTTTTTTCCCTTTTTTTTCTCTTTTTTCCCCAAAATTTCTCTGAATTTTTTTTTCCTTTTTTCTTAATTTTTTCTTTTTCTTTTTCTGGATTTTTTTTCCATTTTTTTTTTTCGCTTTTTTCCCCCAAATTTTTCTCTCAAATATTTTTTTTTTCTGATTTTTTTCTTCCTTATTTTCTTAATTTTTTTTCTTTTTTTTTTTTTTTTCCAGATTTTTTGTTCTTTTTTCGCGGAAATTTTTCCTTTTTTTCCCAAATTGTTTTCCATTTTTTTCCAATTTTTTCCTTTTTTCCAAAATTTTTCCTTTTTTTTTACCAAATTTCTTTTTCCTTTCTGAGGAAATTTTTTTCCTTTTTTCCCCAAACGTTTTCCTTCTTTTTCTTTTTCTCTTTTTTTTTTTTTGGGGGAATTTTTTTCCCATTTTCCAAAATTTTTTTTCCTTTTTCCCCAAATTTTCATTTTTTTTCCAAATTTGTTTTCCTTTTTGGGGAAAATTTTTTCCCTTTTTTTTTTCAGAATTTTTTCCTTTTTTTCCACATTTTTTCCCTTTTATTCCAAAATCTTCTTTTCCACTTTTTCTCATTTTCCCCAATATTTTCCCATTTTTCCGGAATTTTTAATTCCCATTTTTCCCTCAATTTTTCCCTTTTTTCCTCCAAATTTTTTCCCTTTTTTTCCCCAAATTTTTCCCTTTTTTTCCCCAATTTTTTTTTCATTTTTTTTCTCATTTTTTTCTTTTTTTCTCATTTTCTTTTTTTTTTTCATTTTTCTCATTTTTTGGGATTTTTTTTGGGGGGAATTTTTTTCGGGAATTTTAATTTTTTTTTTTTTTTTTTGGGGTAAATTGTGGGAATTTGGGGAAAACTCCTCCCAGCAAAATTAACCCCAAAATCCCCAAAATGTTCCCGCGGGTCGGGATGGGGGAGGGGCGAGGGGAGGAATTAATCATCACTAATTAATTAAGTGTAATTAATAAAGGAGAGAAATTAATGAGGAGTTGATTGGTTTGTGGGGGAAATTGGGAAAAATGGGGAAAATGGGAAATTGGGAATAAAGGCAAAATTGGGGAAAAATGGGAAAATTGGGGAAAAATGGGAAAAACTAATAAAATTGGGGAAAAATGGGAAAATTGGGGAAAAATGGGAAAAATTAATAAAATTGGGGAAAAATGGGGGAAAATGGGGAAAATGGGGAAAAATGGGGAAAATGGGAATAAACTAAAAATTGAGAAAAATTAATTAAAAAATGGGGAAAAATGGGGAAAATGGGAAAAATGGGAAAAATGGGGAAATTGGGGAAAATGGGAAAAAATGGGAAAATGGGAAATTGGGAAAAAATGGGGAAAATTGGGAAAAAATTGGGAAAAAGGAATAAAATGGGGAAAATGTGGAAAAATGGGGAAAAATGGGGAAAAATGGGAAAAATTAATAAAATTGGGGAAAAATGGGAAAATTGGGAAAAATGGGGAAAAATGGGGAAAATGAGAAAAATGTGGAAATTGGGAATAATGGGGGAAAATGGGGAAAATGGGAATAAACTAAAAATTGAGAAAAATTAATTTAAAAATGGGGAAATTGGGGAAAATGGGAAAATGGGAAATTGGGAAAAATGGGGAAAAATGGGAAAAATTAATAAAATTGGGGAAAAATGGGGAAATTGGGAAAAATGGGAAAAATTGGGAAAAATGGGGAAAATGGGAAAATTGGGGAAATTGGGGAAAATGGGGGAAAATGGGGAAAATGGGAATAAACTAAAAATTGAGAAAAATTAATTAAAAAATGGGGAAAAATTGGGAAAAATGGGAAAAATGGGAAAAATGGGGAAAATACGGCAAAATGGGAAAAATGGAAAATGGGGAAAAATGGGGAAAAATGGGAAAAAATGGGGAAATTGAGAAAAATAGGGAAAATGGGAAAAAATGGGAAATTGGGGAAATTGGGAGAAAATTGGGAAAAATTGGGAAAAATGGGAATAATCGGTGGAAATTGGGAAAAATGGGGAAAAATGGGGAAATTGGGAAAAAATGAGAAATTGGGGAAAAATGGGGAAAAATGGAGAAAATTGGGAAAAATTGGGAAAAATGGAAAAAATTGGGAAAAATGGGAAAAATTGGGGAAATTGTGAATAAAGGAAAAAAAAGGGAGAAAATTGGGGAAAATGGGAAATTGGGAAAAATGGGAATAATTGGTGGAAATTGGGAAAAAATGGGGAAAATGGGGGAGAAATGGGAAAAATTGGGAAAAGTGAGAAAAATGGGGAAAAAATGGGAACAAAGGAAGTAAAAATTGGAAAAAAATTGGGGAAAAATTGGGAAAAATGAATAAAAAATGGCAAAAAATGGGGGGAAAATGGGGAAATGGGGAAAAATGGGAAATTGGGAAAATTGGAAGAAAAATGGGAAAAATAGGGAAATTGGGGAAAATGGGGAAAAATGGGAAATTAGGAAAATTTGGAATAATTGGGGGAAAATGGGGAAATTAGGGGAAAATGTGAAAAATGGGGAAATTGGGAATAAAGTAAAAATTGGGAAAAATTAATAAATGATGGGGAGAAATTGGGAAAAAGGAAATTGGGGAAATTGGGGAAAATGGGAGAAAATGGAAAAATGGGAAGAATGGGAAAAATGGGAAAATGGGGAAATTGGAGAAAATGGGAGAAAATGGGGAAATTTCGAAAATTGAGAAATTGGGAAAAAATGGGGAAAAAGGAAAAAATAGGGAAAAAATGGGAAATTGGGGGAAAATGGGGAAAATGGGAAAAAAGGAGAGAAAATTTGGGAAAATGGGAAAATTGAGAAAAATAGGGAAATTGGGAAAAAATGGGAAAATTGGGGCAAAATGGGAAATTGGGAAAAATTATGGAAAATTAGGGAAAAAGGGGAAAAATGGAAAAATGGGGAAAATTGGGAAAAATGAATAAAAAATGGGGGGAAATGGGGAAAATTGGGAAAATGGAGAAAATTGGGAATAAAGGAACAAAAAATTGGGAAGAAATTGGAGAAAAATTGGGAAAAATGAATAACAAATGGGAAAAAATGGGGGAAAATGGGGAAAAATGGGGAAATTGGGAATAAAGTAAAAATGGGGAAAAAGGAATAAAAAATGGGGAAAATTGGGAAAAATGGGAAAATTGTGGAAATTGGGAAAATGGGAAAATGGGGAAATTGGAGAATTGGGAAAAAATTAGAGAAATTGGGAAAAATGGGGAAAAATGGGAAAAATGGGAATAAAGGAAGTAAAAATTGGGAAACAATTGGGGGAAAATGAATAAAAAATTGGGAAAATATGGGGAAATTTGGGAAAATAGGGAAAATTGGGGAAAATTGGGGAAAATATGGCAAAAAATGAAAAAAATTGGGAAAAAATCGGGAAAAAATGGGGGGAAATGGGAAAAAAGGATGAAAAAATATGAAAATATGAGGGAAAATTGGGAAAAAATAAGGAGAAATTTGGGCAAAATAGGAAAATTGGGAAAAATTTAAAAAATTTGGAAAAATGGGGAAAAAATGGGGAAAATGGAGAAATTGGGGAAAATGGAAAAAATGGAAAAAATGGGGAAAAATTAGGAAAAAAGGGGGAAAATTTGGAGAAATTGGAAACATGGGGGGAAATAGGGAAAATTGGAAAAATCAGAGAAAAATGGAGAAAAAATGGGGAAAAAAGTGGAAAATTGGGAAAAAATGTGGGAAAAATTGGGAAAAATGTGGAAAAAATGGGGAAAATGGGGAGAAAAGGGGACAAATGGGAAAAAATGGGGGAAAATGGGGAAAAATGGGAAAAAAGTGGAAAAAATGGGGAAAAAAGGTGGAAAAATGAGGTTTGGGGTTACTGGTTTATACTGGGAGGGACTGGGAGGGAAAAATGGGGAAAAAAGGAGGAAAAAATGTAAAAAAAATAGCAAAAAAGGGGGAAATGGAGGAAAAAATGAGGAAAAATGGGGAAAATGAGGTTTGGATTTTAACTTTTAGCCAATTTTGGCTCATTTTTAGCTCTATTTCCCCCCCAGAATCACCTACCGGCTTTAAACCCCTAAATTTCCCTCCTCGTCCCCCTCCGCGGGTTTTAAACCCATTTTGGTGTTTTTTAAACCCAATTTGAGGTTTTTTTTACCTCAGAAAAATCCCATTTTGGGGTTTTTTTTGGGTTTATTTTCCTTCCCTACTCCAGCGCAGGCTCGGCAGGCCGCGCTAGGCCGCGTTGCCATGGCGACGCCATGGGCGGCGCCATTTTCCCTTTTCACCTCGGCCAATCAGCGCGCGGCTTTCATCCTCCAATCACCACCGCCGGGACATAGAACCCTTTTAACCAATCAGCGTCGGTGTGATATGATTGACACGGCGCTCCGCCAATGGGAGAGCGGGATGGGATGGGAGCAGCCAATGGGAGAGGAGGGAGGGCGGAGCCGGCCGCCCTGAGGAGGAGGAGGAAGGGGGAAGCTTCTGGAGCTCGCCGCCATCTTGGCCGCCGCCATCGCCGGCCCGCCGCCGCTTTCCGCCGCCGCTTTCCGCCCTTTCCTCGGCCCTTCCCGCCGCCCCGCCGCCGCCCCGGTGAGCCGCAGGGTCGCGACATGACGTCAGCGCGGCGCTGTCGCGATCGGGGCGGCGGGGGGGGGAGGGGAGGGGAGGATCGGGAGGCTGAGGGGAAAAGGCTGGGGGGGGAGGGGAGGCGGAGCCGCTAGGGGGCGCTGAGGGGCTGAGGGAGGGGGCGTGGCTTGGGCGCGGTGACGTCACTGCGCGTGGTGACGTCACGGCGGGAGGCCTCGATGGGTTAAATTGATCCCAGAAAGGAGTCAAATTCACCCCAAAAATGACCCGAAAATGACCCAAATTGACCCAAAAATGACCCAAATTCACCCAGAAGTGACTCGAAATGACTCAAATTGACCCAAAAATGACTTCAAATGACCCCAAAATGACTCGAAATGACTCAAATTGACCCAAAAATGACTCGAAACGACCCAAAAATGACCAAATTGATACTAAAATGAGTCAAATTGATACTGAAAATGACTCAAAAATGACCCAAAAATGACCGAAAATGACCCAAGTTGACCCAAATTGACCCAAAAATGACTCAAATTCCCTCAAAATGACCCAGATTGATCCGAAATGGCCCAAAAATGGCTCAAATTGACCCAAAAATGACCCAAATTGACCCAAAGTGACCCAAAAATGACCCAAAATGATCCAAAAATGACTCCAATTGGTACAAAAATGACCCAAAAATGACCCAAATTGGCCCAAAATTACTCAAAATGAGCCAAAAATTACTCAAATTGGTACAAAAGTGACCCAAAAATGACTCAAAATGACCCCAAAATGGCCCAAATTGACCCAAAATGACCCAAAAATGACCTCAGGTGAGAATTTGGGAAAAATTTGGTGAAATTTGGGTGAAAATTGGGCAAAAAAAGGCAAAAAAATGCTAAAAAACCACCAAAAAAAAAGGGGAATTTGGGGGCGTGGCTTGGCGCGCGATGACGTCATCGTTCGTTAGCGATGACGTCACTGTTATGACGTCACCGCAGGAGGATTTCCCGCCAATCCAGGGGGTTTTTCCCCCCAAAAAACAAGGAGAGGAAAAGGAGGAAATTCCCGCCGGGATGGAGGTGGGAGGAGGGAAGGAGATTCCTGACCCGGTGAGTGAGAAAAACCAAATTATTTTGGGGAATTTTGGGATTTTGGGAATTTTTGGGATTTTTGGGAATTTTTTGGGATTTTTTTGGGATTTTTTGGGGGATTTTTGGGAATTTTGGGGATTTTTTTGGAGATTTTTGGGGATTTTTAAAAAATGTTTTGTGAATTTTTCACGATTTTTTCACAATTTTTTGGGGCTTTTTTTGGGGATTTTTTGGGGATTTTTTGGGGATTTTTTTTTATTTTTGGTGAATTTTGGGGATTTTTTAAATTTTTTTGGAATTTTTGGTGAATTTTGGGGATTTTTTTGGAGATTTTTGGGGGATTTTTTGGGAATTTTTTTTTATTTTGTTGGGGATTTTTTTTGGGATTTTTTTTGGATTTTTAGGGATATTTTGGAATTTTTGAGATTTTTTGGGAGATTTTTTTGGAATTTTTTTAGGAATTTTGGGGGATTTTTTCAGGGATTTTTTGGGAATTTTTCAGGATAATTTTCAGGAATTTTTTGCAAAATTTTTGGGATTTTTTGGAGGAATTTTTTTTGGATTTTGGGAGTTTTGGGGGAATTTTTTGGGAGATTCCTGCTGGGATGGAGGTGGGAGGAAAACCAAATTATTTTGGGAATTTTTGGGGATTTTGGGGAATTTTTTGGATTTTTTGGGGGGATTTTTTGGGATTTTTAAAAAATTTTATTTTTGAATTTTTAGGGAATTTTGGGGATTTTTTGGGGAATTTTGGGGATTTATGGGGATATTTTTGGGGATTTTTTGTGAGGAATTTTTTGGGGATTTTTGGGGATTTTTTTGGATTTTTTTTTTGGAATTTTCTTAGATTTTTTTGATTTTTAGGGATTTTTTAAAATTTTTTTTTTATTTTTTGGGGAATTTTGGGGATTTTTTTTGGAGATCTTTTGGGATTTTTGGGGGATATTTTGGGATTTTTTTGGAGAATTTTTGGGAAATTTTTTTTTTTATTTTTGGGGGGTTTTTTTGGGGATTTTTTGGGTGAATTTTGGGGATTTTTTGGGATTTTTTTTTGAGATTTTTTGGGGAATTGTTTGGATTTTTGGGGATTTTTTGAAGGTTTTCGGGGATTTTTTGGGGATTTTTTTTGATTTTTGGAATTTTTTTGGGATTTCTCTGGGAACTTTTGGGGATTTTTTGGGAATATTTTTAGGAATTTTTAGGGGATTTTTTGGGAACTTTCTGGGAATTTTTTGGGGGATTTTTTTGGGATTTTTTTGGGAATTTTTGGGGGATTTTTTGGGAATCTTTGGGGTGAATTTTTTGGGTGATTTTTCTGGAACTTTCCAGGAATTTTTTGGGAATTTTTGGGGGAATTTTTTTTGAATTTTGGGGGGATTTTTTTATTTATTTTTTAAAAATTTTTGGGGGATTTTTTGGGATTTTTTTTTTATTTTTTGGGAATCTTTGGGGTAAATTTCCGAGAATTTTTTGGGGAACTTTCTGGGGAATTTTTGGGGCTTTTTTGGGGAATATTTTGGGACTCTTTGGGATGATTTTTCTGGAACTTTCTGGGATTTTTTTGGGGGATTTTTTGGGGACTTTTTTTGGGGAATTTTTCAGGACCTTTTTTTATTTTTTGGGGGATTTTTTGGGGGATTTTTCAGGATTTTTTTGGGGGATTTTTTTTTTTTTTTGGGAAATTTTCTGGGAATTTTTTGGGAATTTTTGGGGCTTTTTTTGGGAATCTTTGGGGTAAATTTGGGATGATTTTTCTGGAACTTTCTGGGAATTTTTGGGGACTTTTTTTGGGGAATTTTTCAGGACCTTTTTTTATTTTTTGGGGGATTTTTTGGGGGATTTTTCAGGATTTTTTCGGGGATTTTTTTTTTTTGGGAAATTTTCTGGGAATTTTCTGGGAATTTTTGGGGGATTTTTAGGGAATCTTTGGGGTAAATTTGGGATGATTTTTCTGGAACTTTCTGGGAATTTTGGGGACTTTTTTTGAATTTTTCAGGATCTTTTTTTATTTTGGGGAATTTTTTGGGGGATTTTTCAAGATGTTTTGGGGGATTTTTTTTTTTTTTTGGGAAATTTTCTGGGAATTTTCTGGGAATTTTTGGGGGATTTTTTGGGAATCTTTGGGATGATTTTTCTGGAACTTTCTGGGAATTTTTCTGGAACTTTCTGGGAATTTTTGGGGACTTTTTTTGGGGAATTTTTCAGGACCTTTTTTTATTTTTTGGGGGATTTTTTGGAGGATTTTTCTGGATTTTTTGGAGGAATTTTTTTTTTCTTTTGAAATTTTCTGGGAATTTTTTGGGAATTTTTGGGGCTTTTTTGGGGAATATTTTGGGAATCTTTGGGATGATTTTTCTGGAACTTTCTGGGAATTTTTGGGGACTTTTTTTGGGGAATTTTTCAGGATCTTTTTTTATTTTTTGGGGGATTTTTTGGGGGATTTTTTTTTTTTTTTTGGGAAATTTTCTGGGGATTTTCTGGGGATTTTTGGGGGATTTTTTGGGAATGTTTGGGGTAAATTTGGGATGATTTTTCTGGAATTTTCTCTCCCCTGGCAGTCCGAGGCAATGACGTCAGACGATTTCGACATTGTCATCGAGGCAATGCTGGAAGCTCCTTACAAAAAGGAGGAGGTGAGTGAGGAATTCGGGAATTTTGGGAATTGTTTCGGGAATTCTGGGGATTTTTGGGAATTTTTCAGGAATTTTGGGGATTTTTCTGGTGGATTTTGGGGATTTTTTGGCAAATTTTGGGATTTTTTGGGGGGAATTTTGGGAATTATTTTCAGAATTTTGGGATTTTTGGGAATTTTTTCGGGAATTTTGGGAATTTTTCGGGGGATTTTGGGGAACTTTGGGGATTTTTGGTTTCATTTTCCCAAATTTTAGGAAATTTTTGACTTTTTTTCCCTAAATTTTTCCAAAATTTTGGTTTTTTTTAGGCTCAACCAGGACCTTCCAAGAGTCAACCGGATCCTCCTCAGCCCCAGGTGGGATTTTGGGAATTTTCTGGGAATTTTGGGAATTTTTTGGGAAATTTTGGGAATTTTTTTGGGGAATTTTTGGGATTTTCCAGGAATTTTTTTCATTTTTGGGGAATTTTGGGAATTTTTTGGGGAATTTTTTGGGATTTTCCAGGATTTTTTTTGAGGATTTTCTGGGAATTTTGGGAATTTTCTGGGAATTTTTTTGGATTTTCCTTTGGAATTTTGGGAATTTTCCTGGAATTTTTATGGATTTTCCAGGAATTTTTGGGATTTATTTTGAATTTTGCTGGAATTTTTTGGGACTTTTTGGGGATTTTTTTGGGACTTTTTGGGAATTTTCCTTGGGAATTTTGGGACTTTTTAAAAAATTTTGAGACTTTTCCAGGAATTTTTGGGAATTTTTGTGGATTTTCTGGGATTTTTTTTTTACATATTAGGGATTTTTCCTGGAATTTTTGGGATTTTTCCTGGAATTTTGGGAATTTTTGGGACTTTTTGGGAATTTTCCTTTGGAATTTTGGGAATTTTCCTGCAATTTTAGGGATTTTCTAGGAATTCTTAAAAAATTTTCTGGGAATTTTGGGAAATTTTCTGGAATTATTTTGGATTTTCTCAGATTTTTTGAGGGTTTTTTTTTTTTTTTAATTTTTGGGAATTTTCCTTAGGAATTTTGGGGGATTTTTTTTTTAAATTTTTTTTGGGAATATTTTGGGGATTTTTCCAGAAATTTTTGGCAATTTTCTGGGAATTTTGGGAAATTTTTGGGGATTTTTGGGATTTTCTGGGAATTTTTTTTGAATTTTTGTGGATTTTCTGGGAATTTTTTGTGGGATTTTCCAGGATTTTTTGGGAAATTTTCCTGGAATTTTGGGAATTTTTGGGACTTTTTTGGACTTTGGGAATTTTGGGGAATATTTGGGAATTTTTTTTCAAATTTTGGGATTTTCTGGGAAATTTTTTTTTTTAATTTTGGGGATTTTTCACTGAATTTTTGGGAATTTTCCAGGAATTTTGGAATTTTTTTGTGGATTGTTTTTTATTTTTCTGGGAATTTTGGGAATTTTCCTGGAATTTTTTTGGTTTTCTGCGAATTTTTGGGAATTTTTGAGGAATTTTTGGGAATTTTTGAGGAATTTTTGGGAATTTTGGAGAAATTTTTGGACATTTTTCTTTGTAATTTTTGTTAATTTTCTCAGAATTTTCCAGGATTTTTCTTTTTTTGAATTTTCTGGGAATTTTGGGAATTTCCCTGCAATTTTTGGGATTTTCTGGGAATTTCTTTTTATTTCCTCAGAATTTTAGGGATTTTCTGGGAATTTTCTGGGAATTTTGGAGGAATTTTGGGAAATTTTCTGGAATTTTTTTGGATTTTCTTCGATTTTTTTTGGATTTTTCCAGAAATTTTGGGGAATTTTCTGGGAATTTGGGGAAATTTCCTGGATTTTGGGGAAATTTTGGGGGGTTTTTGGGACTTTCTGGGAATTTTCCAGGAATTTAAAAAAAAAAAATTTCCTGGAATTTTGGGGATTTTTCTGGGAATATTTTGGGGATTTTTCCAGAAATTTTTTGGAATATTTGGGGGGAATTTTGGGAATTTTCCTGCAATTTTGAGGATTTTCTGGGAATTTGTTTTATTTTCTCAGAATTTTAGGGATTTTCTGGGAATTTCAGGAAATTTTCTGGAATTCTTTTGGATTTTCCTCGATTTTTTGGGATTTTTTGGGGAATTTTTGGGAATTTTCCTTTGGAATTTTGAAAATTTTTGGAAGATTTCCAGGAATTATTGGGATTTTTTTTTTAAATTTTGCTGATTTTTCCGTGAATGTCTCAAAAAAAGCCCAAAATTTCACCCCAAAGTTCCCCAAAATCCCAAAACTTTCACCAAAAAGCCCAAAATTCCTTTAAAAATCCCAAAATTTCTCCCCAAAATTCCCAAAATCCAAACATTTTCACCAAAGATCCCAAAAATTCCTTCGAAAATCCCAGAATTTCACCTCAAAATCCCAAAATTTCTCCCCAAAATTCCTCAAAATCCCAAAATTTTACCCAAAAATTCCTTTTAAAAAAATCCCAGAAATTCCTTTAAGAAATCCCAAAAATTCTTCCAAAAATCCCAAAATTTCATCCCAAAATTCACCCAAACATCGAAATTTTCACCAAAATCCCCAAAATTCCTTCAAAAATCCCAAAATTTTGCCTCAAAATTCCCCAAAATCCCAAAATTTCCACCAAAAATCCCAAAAACTCTTCCAAAAATCCCAGAATTTTCCCCAAAATCCCAAAAATTCCTTCCAAAATCCCAAAATTTCTCCCCAAAATTCCCCAAAATCCCAAAATTTCCACCAAAAATCCCAAAAACTCTTCCAAAAATCCCAGAATTTTCCCCAAAATCCCAAAAATTCCTTCCAAAATCCCAAAATTTCTCCCCAAAATTCCCCAAAATCCCAAAATTTCCACCAAAAATCCCAAAAACTCTTCCAAAAATCCCAGAATTTTCCCCAAAATCCCAAAAATTCCTTCCAAAATCCCAAAATTTCTCCCCAAAATTCCCCAAAATCCCTAAATTTCCTCCAAAAATCCCAAAATTTTGCTTCAAAATTCCAAAAAATCCCTTTAAAAATCCCCAAAATTCCCCAAAGTCCCAAAAATTCCTCCAAAAATCCCCAAATTTCATCCCAAAAATCCCCAAAATTCCCAAATTTCGACCCAAAATTCCCAAATTTTGACCCAAAATTCCCATTTTTTTCCCCAAAGCCAAGCCAGGAGGAAGCCAAGGAGCCCAAGAAGGAGAGCAGCAGCAGGTGAGGAAATTCCGGAATTTTTTGGGAATTTCGGGAATTTTTTGGGAATTTTGGGGGGAATTTTAGGATTTTTTTTTAAATTTTGGGATACTTTTGGGGAATTTGGGGATTGTTTTGGGGGTTTTTTTGGGAATTTTGGGAATTTTTTTGGATTTTTTTTTTAATTTTAAACAAATTTTTGGAAGTTTTGGGAATTTTTTAGGGGAATTTTGGGAATTTTTGGGAAAATTTGGGAATTTTGGGGGTTTTAGGGGAATTTTTTGGGAATTTTGGGGGAATTTTGGAGTTTTTTGGGAGTTTTTGGGAATGTTTTGGGGAATTTTGGGTAAATTTTGGGTGAATTTTGGGGAATTTTGTGAATTTTTTTTGAATTTTGGGGTTTTTTGAGAATTTTTTGGGGGAAATTTTGGGGTTTTTTGGGAATTTTGGCAATTTTTTTGGGAATTTGGGGTGAATTGGATAAATTTTGGGAATTTTACATGAATTTTGGGAATTCTTGGAGAAATTTCAGGGATTTTTGGGAATTTTGGGAAATTTTG
This sequence comes from Lichenostomus cassidix, assembly GCF_008360975.1. Lineage (NCBI taxonomy): Eukaryota > Metazoa > Chordata > Aves > Passeriformes > Meliphagidae > Lichenostomus > Lichenostomus cassidix. The sequence continues at coordinate 256,838 of NW_028147270.1, read as the reverse complement.
GGTTCTCTCAAATTTTGGGGTTTTCTTCCCAAATTCTCCCAAATTTTGGGGTTTTCTCCCCAAATTACCCCAAATTTCAGGGTTTTTGCCCAAATTTTCCCAATTTTTTGGTGTTTCTCCCCAAACTTTGGGTTTTCCTCCCGAATTTTTCCCAAATTTTCCCAAATTTGGGGTTTATCTTGACAAATTTTGAGTTTTTCTCCCCAAATTTTGGGGTTTTCTCCCAAATTTTTCCCAAAATTTCCCAAATTTTGGGGTTTTCTCCCAAATTTTCTTAAATTTTGGGTTTTTCTCCCCAAACTTCTTGGTTTTTTCCCCAAATTTTGAGTTTTTCTCCCAGATTTTTCCCAAATTTCCCCAAACTTTGGGTTTTTCTCCCCGAATTCTCCCAAATTTTGGGTTTTTCTCCCGAATTTTTCCCAAATTTTCCCAAATTTTTGGTTTTTCTCCCCAAACAGCAGCAGCAGGAAGAAGCGAAGTCGCAGCAGGAGCCGCGAGCACAGACACAGGTGAGAGAAATTTGGGGAAAATTTGGGGAATTTTGGGAATTTTGGTGGATTTTGGGAGCTTTTTGGGGGAATTTTGGGGAAATTTGAGGATATTTTGGGGAATTTTGGAGGAATTTTGGGGAATTTTTGAGGAATTTTGGGGAGATTTGGGGATTTTGGGGGAAATTTGGGGAATTTTTGGGGGATTTTGGGAAATTTGGGGAATTTCGGGGATTTTGGTGGATTTTGGGAGCTTTTTGGGGGAATTTTGGGGCAAATTTGGGGAAATTTGAGGATTTTTGAGGGAATTTTGGGGAATTTTGGAGGAATTTTGGGGATTTGGGGAATTTTTAGGGGAATTTTGGGTGAAATTTGGGGATTTTTGGGGGATTTTTGGCTGAAATTTGGGGATTTTTTTGGATTTTGGGTGGAAATCCTTAGATTTTGGGCTGAAAATTTGGGGATTTTGGGTGAAATTTGGGGATTTTGGACTAAAATTTTAGGATTATTTGGGATTTTGGTTGAAATCCTGGAATTTTGGACTGAAATTTGGAGATTTTGGGTTGAAATTTTCATGTTTTGGGGCAAAATTTCGGGATTTCTTGGGATTTTGGGCTCAAATTTCCAGATTTTGGGCTGAAATTTTGGGATTTTTCTGGATTTTTGTCTGAAATTTGTGCATTTTGGGCCAAAATTGACCAAATTTCACCCAAATTTTTGCCATTTTTTGCTACTTTGTCCAATTTTTTTTGGGTTTTTTTTGAATCTGACAAATTTTGGGTCGAAATTTCCAAATTTTGGGTCAAATTTTGGGAGTTTTGCTTTTTCCAGCCGTGACAGGGAGCGCCGCAGCCGCTAATTTGGGCTGAAATTTGGGGATTTTGGGCTGAAATTTGGGGATTTTGGGCTTAAATTTGGGGATTTCTTAGAATTTGGGTTGAAATCTTGAGATTTTGGGCTGAAATTTGGGGATTTTTTGGGAATTTTGGGCTGAAATTTGGGGATTTTGGGCTGAAATTTGGGGATTTTTTGGGGATTTTGGTTGAAATTTGGGGATTTTGGGCTGAAATTTGGGGATTTTGGGTAGAAATTCTTGGATTTTGGGCTGAAATTTGGGCATTTTGGGTTGAAATTTTTGGATTTTGGGCCAAAATTGACCAAATTACACCAAATTTTTCACAATTTTTCACTACTTTGGTCAATTTTCTTCGCGGTTTTTTTGACTCCCCCAAATTTTGGGCTGAAATTTCCAAATTTTGGGTCAAATTTCCCAAATTCTGTCTCCTTTAGCTGAGATTTGGATCGCCACAGCCGCTAATTTGGGCTAGAATTGGTCATTTTTGGCTGAAATTTGGGGATTTTGGGTAGAAATTCTTGGATTTTGGGCTGAAATTTGGGGATTTTTTGGGAATTTTGGGCTGAAATTCACACATTTTGGGCCAAAATTGACCAAATTACACCAAATTTTTCACAATTTTTCGCTACTTTGGTCGATTTTCTTCGCGGTTTTTTTGACTCCCCCAAATTTCGGGTCGAAATTTCTAAATTTTGGGTCAAATTTCCCAAATTCTGTCTCCTTCAGCCGAGACCGGGATCGTCGCCGCCGCAGCCGCAGCTGCTAATTTGGGCTCAAATTTGGGGATTTTGGGTTGAAATTTGGGGATTTTGGGCTGAAATTTTGAGCTTTTGGGCTAAAATTTGGGGATTTTGGGTTGAAATTTGGGGATTTTGGGTTGAAATTTGGGGATTTATCGGGATTTTTGGTGGAAATCCTTAGATTTTGGGTTGAAATTTGGGGATTTTGGGCTGAAATTTGGGCATTTTGGGCAGAAATTTTTGGATTTTGGGCTGAAATTTGGGCATTTTGGGCTGAAATTCCTCATTTTTCAGCGATTTTTTCGCCATTTTTCGCTACTTTGGTCGATTTTCTTCCCGTTTTTTTTGACTCCCCCAAATTTCGGGCTGAAATTTCCAAATTTTGGGTCAAATTTTGGGAATTCTGTCTCCTTCAGCCGGGACAGGGAGCGTCGCCGCCGCAGCCGCAGCCGCAGCCGCCGCAGTCGCCATCGCAGCCGCAGCAGGGAGAGGAGGAGGAGCCGCAGCAGGGAGAGGAGGAGCAGAGAGGAGAGGAGCAGGTTTGGGGAATTTTGGGGAGAAAAACTCGGAATTTGGGAAAATTTGGGGAAAAAAGGAAAAAAAATGGAGTTTTTCGGTGAAAAAATGGAGTTTTTAGGTGAAAAAATGGAGATTTTGAGGCAAAAAATGTGATTTTTAGGAGGAAAAATGAGAAAAAAAATTGAATTTTTGGAGGTTAAAGGGAGAAAAAATTGGTTTTTGAGAAAAAGTGGAATTTTTGGGAGAAAAAGTGGAATTTTTGGGAGAAAAAATGGGATTTTGGGTGAAAAAATGGGATTTTTGGGGGAAGAAATGGAGTTTTTGTGAGCAGAGCAGGGAGAGGAGGAGCAGAGAGGAGAGGAGCAGGTTTGGGCAGAAAAACACGGAATTTGGGAAAAATGGAAAAAAAATGGGAATTTTGGGGAAAAAAATGGAGTTTTTGGGTGAAAAAATGGAGATTTTAAGGCAAAAAATGTGATTTTTAGGAGGAAAAATGAGAAAAAATTGGATTATTTCTGGAAAAATGGATTTTTTGGGGTGAAAAAGCAGGAATTTGGGAAAATTCCTGGAGAAAAATGGGAATTCTAGGAGAAAATGGAAAAGAAAAAAAGTTTTTGGCTGAAAAAATGTGATTTTTGTGAGCAGAGCAGGGAGAGGAGGAGCAGAGAGGAGAGGAGCAGGTTTGGGGAGAAAAACCCAGAATTTGGGAAAATTTGGGATTTTTGGGAGAAAAAATGGAGGTTTTAGGTGAAAAAACGGAGATTTTAGGGGGAAAAATGGAGATTTTAGGGGGAAAAATGTGATTTTTGAGAGGGAAAATGAGAAAAAAATTGAATTTTTGGAGGAAAAATGGAGAAAAAAATTGGTTTTTTGAGAAAAAGTGGAAATTTTGGGAGAAAAAATGCAGTTTTTAGGAGGAAAAATGGAGAAAAATGGGATTTTTGGGTGGAAAAATGTGATTTTTGTGAGCAGAGCAGGGAGAGGAGCAGGTTTGGGGAATTTTGGGAGAAAAAATGGGAATTTGGGAAAATTTGGGGAGAAAATGGAAAAAAATGGGAATTTTGGGGGAAAAATGGAGTTTTTAGGGGGAAAAAATAGAAAAAAAAATTGAATTTTTGGAGGAAAAATGGGATTTTTAGGAGGAAAAATGGAGAAAAAAAGGATTTTTTAGTAAAAAAAATGTGGTTTTTGGGAGGAAAAAAATGAAAAAAAATTGAATTTTTGGAGGAAAAAAATCAAAATGGGAATTTTGGGGAAAAATGGAGATTTTAGATAAAAAAGAATTTTTAAGGGAAAAAATGTGACTTTTGGGAGGAAAAATGAGAAAAAAATAGAATTTTTGCAGAAAAAATTGGATTATTTAAAGGAAAATGCAGAATTTTGGGAAAACAACTTGAAATTCCTGGAAAACTTTTGGAATTTTGGGGATTTTCCTGATTTTTTTTGGGATTTTTTTCCCGCTGGGAAAAAAATGGAATTTTTGGGGAAAAAAAAAGGAATTATTTTGGGAAAAATGGAATATTTTTGAAAAATGGAATTTTTTTGGAAAAATTGAATATTTTAAAAAATGGAAACTTTTGGGTGAAAAATAGAATATTTTTGGGAAAAAGCTGATTTTGGGATTAAAAATGGAATTTTGGGGAAAAATTGAATTTTGGGGGAAAAATGCATTTTGGGGTTAAAAAGGAATTTTTTGGGGAAAAAAAATAGGAATTTTTTGGGAAAAAGCGGAATTCTGGGAAAAACCCTGAAATTCCTAAAAAAACTTGGAATTTTGGGGATTTTATTGATTTTTTTGGGATTTTTTTCCCCCCCAGGGAAAAAAGTTTTGGGGTAAAAAAATGGAATTTTTTTTGGAAAAAAAATGGAATATTTTGGGGAAAAATGGAAAATTTTGGGGAAAATGGAATTTTTTGGGGAAAATTGGAATTTTTGGGAAAATTGATCTTTTGGGTTAAAAGGGAATTTTTGGGGAAAAAAATTGGTTTTTTGGGGTTAAAAAATAGATTTTTTGGGGTAAAAAAAAGGATTTTTTTTTGGGGAAAAAAATAGGAATTACTGGGAAAAAATAGGAATTTTGGGAAAAAACTTGAAATTCCTAAAAAACTTTGGAATTTTTGGGATTTTCCTGATTTTTTTGGGTTTTTTTCCCCTCAGGCGTCGCTTTGGTCACAGCAAAAGTCCTTTGTATCGAGAGAAGAGTCCTGGGAGGTGAGAAATGGGGAAAAAAATGGGAATTTTGGGGAAAAAATGGGAATTTTGGGGAAAAACGGGAATTATTTGGGGAAAAAATGGGAATTTGGGAAGAAATTTGGGAGAAAAATTGGGAATTTTGGGAAAAAAATAGGGATTTTGGGGGAAAAATTTGGATTTTTTAAGGGAAAAATGGGAATTTTTGGGGAAAAAATAAAATTTTTAAAGGGAAAAAATGGGAATTTGGGGGAAAATGGGGATTTTGGGGAAAAAATGGGAATTATTTGGGGAAAAAATGGGAATTTGGGAGGAAATTTGGGAAATTTTGGGGAAAAATTGGGATTTTTAAGGGGAAAATTTGGATTTTTTGAGGGAGAAATCTGGGGATTTGGGAGGAAAATTGGGAATTTTGGGGAAAAAATGGGAATTATTTGGGGAAAAAATGGGAATTTGGGAAGAAATTTGGAGAAAATTTGGGATTTCTTGGGAAAAAATGGGAATTTTGGGAAAAATATTGGGAAAAAAATGGGAATTTTGGGGAAAAAAAGGGAATTTTGGGAAAAAATGGGAATTTTGGGAAGAAATTTGGGGGAAAAAATGGAATTTTTGGGGAAAAATGGGAAATTTTGGGGGAAATTTGGGAATTTTGGGAGGAAATTTGGTGGAAAAATGGGAATTTTTGGGGAAAAAAGGAATTTTTAAGGGAAAAATGTGGATTTTTAAAGGGAAAAATTGGGATTTTTTTGAGAGAAAAATGGGAATTTTTGGGGAGGAAATTTTGGGGAAAAATGGGATTTTGGGGGAAAAAATGGGAATTTTGGGGGAAAATTGAGATTTTTAAGGGAAAAAAATGGTAATTTTGGGGTAAAAATTTTGATTTTTAAAAGTAAAAAAATCAGAATTTTTTAAGGGAAAAATTTGGGTATTTTGGGAGAAAAATGGGAATTTTGGGGGAAAATTGGAGTTTTTAAAGAAAAAAATTGGAATTTTTAAAGGGGAAAATTTGGATTTTTTTAAAGGGAAATTGTGGATTTTTAGGGGGAAAAAATGGGAATTTTGGGGGGAAAATTGGGATTTTTTTGAGGGAAAATTTGGGGATTTGGGAGAAAAATGGGAATTTTGGGGAAAAAATGGACTTTTTAAGGGGAAAATTTTCCCCATTTTTCGCTCGATTTTCGCGCTTTTTTTTCTGGAATTTTCCAGAATTTTCCGAAATTTCCCAAAATTCGGGAATTTCCTCATTCCAGGGAATATTTTAACTCCATTTTGGGTCTTTTCAGCTCCATTTTGGGTCAATTTTGAGCCATTTTAGGTCTAATTTTCGCCACTTCTATTCGATTTCCTCACCGTTTTTGGGGATTTTTTTCTGGAATTTTCCGGAATTTTCTTAGATTTTCCCGGAATTTCCCAAAATTTGGGAATTCTGTCATTCCAGGGAATATTTCAACTCCATTTTGGGTCTGATTTGAGCCATTTTTGAGCCAATTTTGAGCAAATTTAGGCCAATTTTTACCGTTTTTTGCTTGATTTTCGCACGGATTTTTCCGTAATTTTCCGGAATTTCCTGGAAATTCCCAGAATTTCAGGAATTCTGTCATTCCAGGGATTATTTCAACTCCATTTTGGGTTTCATTAGCTCAATTTTGGGTTGAATTTGAGCCATTTTGGGTCGATTTTTGCTCATTTTCGCCTGATTTTTGCGCCGTTTTTTCCGGAATTTTCCGGATTTTTTCCGGATTTTTCCGGAATTTCCCAAAATTCGGGAATTCTGTCATTGCAGAAAATATTTTAACTCCATTTTGGGTCTTTTTAGCTCCATTTTGGGTCAATTTTGAGCCTTTTTGGGTCCATTTTCGATGATTTTGGGTCAATTTTCGCGCGGATTTTTCCGGAATTTTCAGGATTTTTCCGGAATTTCCCAAAATTTGGGAATTCTGTGATCCCAAGATTCCCTTTTGGGTCTTTTTAGCTCCATTTTGGGTCGAATTTCAGTCGTTTTGGGTCCATTTTTTTGCTATTTTTGCCGTTTTTCGCCCGATTTTCGCGCGGATTTTTCCGGAATTTTCCGGAAATTCCCCAAATTTCCGGAATTTTCCATCCCAGGGAGCCTCTGGGGTCGCTGAGCCCCGAGGAGAGGGACGCCAGGACAGTTTGGGGATATTTTGGGTCAATTTTGAGCCTTTTTGGGTCTAATTTTTGCACCAATTTTTGGAATTTTTTCCCGGAATTTCCCGGAAATTTCTGGAATTTTCCGGAATTTTCCAGAATTTTCCAGAGTTCTGGAATTTCTTGATTCCAGTGGTTATTTCAGCTCCATTTCGGGGCAATTTTGATCCATTTTTGGGTTGATTTTCGCTCATTTTGTGTCAATTTTCGCCATTTTTCGCTCTATTTTCACGCCGTTTTTTCCAGAATTTTCTGGATTTTTCTGGAATTTCCCAAAATTTGGGACTTTTCTCATTCCAGGGAATATCTTAACTCCAGTTTGGCTCTTTTCAGCTCCATTTTTTGGTGGTTTTGGGTCGATTTTCGCTCGATTTTCGCTGTTTTTCGCCCGATTTTCGCGCCGTTTTTTCCGGAATTTTCCGGAATTTCCCGGAATTTTCCAAAATTTGGGAATTTCCTCATTCCAGGGAGCCGCTGGGGTCGCTGAGCCCCGAGGAGAGGGACGCCAGGACGGTGTTCTGCATGCAGCTCGCCGCCAGGATCCGACCAAGAGACCTCGAGGATTTCTTCTCCGCCGTGGGAAAGGTGGGAAAATTCCGGAAAATTCCGGAAAATTCCGGGAAATTCTGGGAAATTCCGGAAAATTCCAGAAAATTCCGGAAAATTCCGGGAAATTCCGGAAAATTCCGGGAAATTTTGGGGAATTTTGGGGAATTTTGGGGTTTTCGGGTCGAAATGTGGGGTTGGGGTTGGAAAAAAACCCCCAAAAAATCGATGAAAAATCATCAAAAAAGCAAAAAAAAAAATTTCTCCAAAAAATCCTCGAAAATAACCGAAAACGTCATTTAAGAAAAAAATTTTAAAATCCGCTAAAAGTCTTGAAAAAATGCCGAAAAATTGTTAAAAACGGTAAAAAGTCCTTCGAAAATCCTCCAAAAAATAGAAGAAAACCATAAAAAAAAACCCCAAAAAAATCAAAACTCCCCAGAAAAAATAATCAGAAAATTCTCCGAAAGTAAAATTCCAAAAAAAAAATCATTTAAAATCCCAAAAAAAAAATCATGAGAAATCTTCCAAAAATCCCCAGAAAATCCTAAAAGAGCCAAAAACAACTCCACAAAAATTCCTAAAAAATTATGGAAAAAGTGATCCAAAAAAATCCCAAAAAATTCCCAAAAAACCCCCAAAATTCCCAATTTTTCTCTCTCCCCAGGTCTGTGACGTTCAGATCATCTCGGACAGGAATTCCTGTCGCTCTAAAAACATCCAAAATTCCCTCAAAAATTAAAGAAAAGCTTCCAAAAATAAATCCCAGAAAATAATTTAAAAATCTCCAAAAAATCGTCAAAAAATCTCTAAAAAACCATTTAAAAAATCTCCAAAAAATAAAAAAAAAAATCAAGAAAAAATGCCAAAAAATTCAAATAAAACAGAAAAAAAAAAAGCCAAAAAAATCAGAAAAAAATTATGAAAAAATGCCAAAAAATCCGAAAAAAATCAGAAAAAATGTAAAAAAAATGCCAAAAAAAGTCAGAAAAAATCCCTAAAAAATCGCCAAAAAATTGAAAAAAAAAATCAGAAAAAATGCAAAAAAACGCCAAAAAAAGTCACAAAAAAATCCCTAAAAAATCACAAAAAAATTGAAAAAAAAATCAGAAAAAAATGCCAAAAAAAATCACAAAAAAAATCAGAAAAAACCCAAAAAAATCACCAAAAAATGCCCAAAAAATCAGAAAAAATCCCCAAAAAATGCCAAAAAAAAAAGGAAAAAAATCCCCAAAACCTCTTAAAAAATCCCAAAAAATTCCAAAAAAATCCCAAAAAACCCAAATTTCCCCCAATTTTTCCCTGGCAGATCCAAGACGTCCGGATCATCTTGGACAGGAATTCCCAACAAAAATCAGGAAAAAAACCCCAAAAAAAAAAATTCCAAGAAAATCCGCAAAAAATTGGGAAAAAAATTAAAAAATCAGATAAAAATGCCAAAAAAATCAGAAAATGATGGAAAATAATCACCAAAAAATGGCCAAAAAGTCGGGAAAAAAAATCGAAAAAAATGACAAAGAAATGCCAAAAAAATCAGAGAAAAAACCAAAAAAAATCACCAAAAATGCAAAAAAATCAGGAAAAAATGGAAAAAAGTCTGAAAAAAATGAGAAAAAAATCTGAAAAAAATTTAAAAAAACAAAACAAAAAAAAATCATAAAAAAGCCAAAAAAAATCAGAAAAATAATGAAAAAACCCAAACCTGAAAATTGAAAAAGAAAATAGAAAAAAAAAAGCCAAAATCAGAAAAAGTGGAAGAAAATCTCTTAAAAATGCCCCAAAAATCCAACAAAAATTTTAAAAAATCACAAAAAAATCACGAAAAAATTGACCCAAAATCAAAAAAAAAAGCCCAAAAAATGGAAAAAAATCACCAAAAAATGCCCAAAAAATCAGAAAAAATCTCCAAAAAATCACAAAAAAATTCCAAAAAAATCCCAAAAAACCCCCAAACATTCCCAAATTCTCTCTCCCTGGCAGGTCCGAGACGTTCAGATCATCTCGGACAGGAATTCCTGTTGCTCCAAGAGAATCCAAAATTCCCTCAAAAATAATAAAAGCTCCCCAAAAATAAATTGTAAAAAAAGTCATTTAAAAAATCCCCAAAAAAATCTTTTAAAAAATTCCAAAAACTAAAAAAAAATTATGAAGAAATGCCAAAAAAAAGAGAAAAAAACCCCCAAAAAATCAGAAAAAAATCGCAAAAAATCACCAAAAAAACCCAAACAAATCGGAAAAAAATCAGAAAAAATGACAAAAAAAATGCCCCAAAAAACTCGAAAAAAGTTCCAAAAAAATGCCAAAAAATCCCCCAGAAAATGGAAAAAAATCCCAAAAATATGCCCAAAAAAAATCACAAAAAAAAGCCAAAAAATCCCCCAAAAATTCCCAAAAAATTCCTAAAAATCCCCCAAAATTCTCAATTTCTCTCCTGTCAGATCCATGAAAAAAATCAGAAAAAAATCACTAAAAAATGCCAAAAAATGCCCAAAAAATCATTAAAAATCCCAAAAAAATCAGAAAAAATCACTAAAAAATCACCAAAAAATGCCCAAAAAAATCGAAAAAAATCTCCAAAAAATCAGAAAAAGTCACTAAAAAAAGCCAAAAAATACCAAAAAAATCATAAAAAATCCCAAAAAAAATCCCCCAAAAAAGCCAAAAAAATTCAGACAAAAATCACCAAAAAATGCTCAAAAAATAAGAAAAAAAGAAACAAATGCCCAAAAAATGCCCAAAAAATGCTCAAAAAATGCCAAAAAAAAAGCCAAAAAAATCAGAAAAAATGGAAAAAAAAATCCCCGAAATCTCAAAAAAAAAGCCAAAAATTCCCAAAAAATTCCCAAAAAATCCCCAAAATCCTAATTTTTCTCTCTCCCAGGTCCGTGACGTTCGGATCATCTCGGACAGGAATTCCCGTCGCTCCAAGGGAATTGCTTACGTGGAATTCTGTGAGATCCAATCCGTTCCTTTGGCCATTGGCCTGACAGGCCAGCGCCTGCTGGGCGTGCCCATCATCGTCCAGGCGTCCCAGGTGAGACTTCCGGGAATTTTGGGAATTTTTTGGGAATTTTTTGGGAATTTTTTGGGAATTTTTTGGGATTTTTTTCGATTTTTTTTGGATTTTTTTCAATTTTTTCGGATTTTTTTCAAATTTTCTCACATTGCAAGTGGTGCCAATCATCGTCCAGGCCTCACAGGTGAGATTTCCGGGAATTTTTGGGAATTTTTTGGGAATTTTTTGGGAATTTTTCCGATTTTTTTTGGAATTTTTTTGGAATTTTTTCGATTTTTTTGGTGATTTTTTACGATTTTTTGGGAGTTTTTTGGAAGTTTTCCTAATCCCTGAATGGTGCCCATCATCGTCCAGGCATCACAGGTGAGTTGGGGAATTTTTGGGAATTTTTTTGGGAATTTTTTGGGAATTTTTTGGGAATTTTTCCGATTTTTTTGGAATTTTTTTGGATTTTTTTGTGATTTTTTTCGATTTTTTTGTGATTTTTTGGAATTTTTTTCAAACCTTTGTAAATTCCAAATGGAGCCCATCATCATCCAGGCATCTCAGGTGAGCTTTCCAGGAATTTGGGGAATTTTTTGGGAATTTTTTGGGAATTTTTGGGAATTTTTTCGATTTTTTTTGGATTTTTTTTCGATTTTTTTCAATTTTTTGGTGATTTTTTTGGGTTTTTTTTGATTTTTCCCAAATTCTAAATGGAGCCAATCATCATCCAGGCCTCCCAGGTGAGATTTCCAGGCTTTTTGGGAATTTTGGGAATTTTTTGGGAATTTTTCCGATTTTTTTAAATTTTTTTTTTATTTTTTTTCGATTTTTTAGGGGTTTTTTTGAATTTTTTTCAATTTTTTGGGATTTTTCCCGAATTTTCTCAAATTCCAGGTGGTGCCAATCATCGTCCAGGCATCCCAGGTGAGACTTCCGGGGATTTGGGGGATTTTGGGAATTTTTCGGGAATTTTTTCGATTTTTTTTTGATTTTTTTTTGGAATTTTTTAACTTTTTTTTTTTAATTTTTTGGGATTTTTTTCGGATTTTTTCGATTTTTTCGATTTTTTTCCGGAATTTTTTCCAAGTTTTTTATGTTTTTTGGGACGTTTCAGGACCTTTAGAGAAACCAGTTGGGATTTTTAGGATTTTTGGGAATTTTTTGGGTCTATCTTGGTCATTTTTGGGTCGATTTTCACCATTTTTTCCCCATTTTTTCACCTTTTTTTCCCCATTTTTCGCTCTGTTTTCCCCATTTTTTCACTGATTTTCCCCATTTTTTCCAAATTTCATCAATTTCAGGCTGAATTTTCCCCATTTTTTGCTCGATTTTCCCCATTTTTTCACCATTTTTTCCCATTTTTCCCCATTTTTGGGTCGATTTTCCCCATTTTTTGCTCTAATTTCGCCATTTTTTCACTGATTTTCCCCATTTTTTCCCCATTTTCCCCATTTTTGGGTCAATTTTCCCCATTTTTAGGTCGATTTTCCCTGGTTTTGGGTCGATTTTCCCCATTTTTTCACCGATTTTCTCCATTTTTTCACCAATTTTCCCCATTTTTTCACTGATTTTCCCAATTTTTTCCCCATTTTCTCCATTTTTTCCTCTTTTTTCCCCATTTTTTCACCATTTTTCCCCATTTTTTCCAAATTTCATCAATTTCAGGCTGAATTTTCCACGTTTTTGGCTCAATTTTCCCCATTTTTTCACCAATTTTCCCCCTTTTTTCACCATTTTTTCCCATTTTTCCCCATTTTTTCCCCATTTCTGGGCCGATTTTCGTCATTTTTTCACCGAATTTCCCCATTTTTTCTGAATTTTATCAATTTCAGGCTGAATTTTCCCCATTTTTTGCTCGATTTTCCCCATTTTTTCACCTATTTTCCCCTTTTTTTTCACCATTTTTTCCCATTTTCCCCCATTTCTGGGTCGATTTTCCCCATTTTTGGGTCAACTTTCCCCATTTTTTCACAGATTTTTGTCATTTTTTCACCAATTTTCCCCATTTTTTCCCCATTTTTTCCCATTTTTTCCCATTTTTGGGTCGATTTTCCCTGGTTTTGGGTCGATTTTCCCCATTTTTTCACCGATTTTCGTCATTTTTTCACCCATTTTCTCCATTTTTTCCCCAAAACTCACCAAAATGAATAATTTTTCCCCATTTTTTCCCCATTTTTTCCCATTTTTTCCCATTTTTGGGTCGATTTTCCCCATTTTTGGGTCTATCTCAGCCATTTCTGGGTCGATTTTCCCCATTTTTTCCCCGATTTTCACAGTTTTTTCCCCCAAACTCACCCAAATTAATATTTTTCCCCATTTTTCCCCAATTTAAGGCAGAGAAGAACCGCCTGGCAGCCATGGCAGCTCCCCTGCAGAAGGGCTCGGGAAACCCAGTTTTGGGTCGATTTTCCCCATTTTTGGGTCACTTTTCCCCATTTTTTCACCATTTTTCCCCATTTTTTCCAAATTTCATCAATTTCAGGCTGAATTTTCCACGTTTTTGGCTCAATTTTCCCCATTTTTTCACCAATTTTCCCCCTTTTTTCACCATTTTTTCCCATTTTTCCCCATTTTTTCCCCATTTCTGGGCCGATTTTCGTCATTTTTTCACCGAATTTCCCCATTTTTTCTGAATTTTATCAATTTCAGGCTGAATTTTCCCCATTTTTTGCTCGATTTTCCCCATTTTTTCACCTATTTTCCCCTTTTTTTTCACCATTTTTTCCCATTTTCCCCCATTTCTGGGTCGATTTTCCCCATTTTTGGGTCAACTTTCCCCATTTTTTCACAGATTTTTGTCATTTTTTCACCAATTTTCCCCATTTTTTCCCCATTTTTTCCCATTTTTTCCCATTTTTGGGTCGATTTTCCCTGGTTTTGGGTCGATTTTCCCCATTTTTTCACCAATTTTCGTCATTTTTTCACCCATTTTCTCCATTTTTTCCCCAAAACTCACCAAAATGAATAATTTTTCCCCATTTTTTCCCCATTTTTTCCCATTTTTTCCCATTTTTGGGTCGATTTTCCCCATTTTTGGGTCTATCTCAGCCATTTCTGGGTCGATTTTCCCCATTTTTTCACCGATTTTCGTCATTTTTTCACCGAATTTCCCCGTTTTTTCCCCAAAACTCACCAAATTTTCCATTTTCAGGCAGAAAAGAACCGCCTGGCGGCCATGGCAGCTCCCCTGCAGAAGGGCTCGGGAGGCCCCGTGCGGCTCTACGTCGGCTCTCTGCACTGCAACATCACCAAGGAGATGCTCAGGGGGATCTTCGAGCCTTTCGGCAAGGTGGGAACACCTGGGGGGCAGTTTGGGGGGTTTGGGGGAATTTTGGGAATTTTTGGGGATTTTTGGGATTTTTTAGGGATTTTTTCTGATTTTTTTCGGATTTTTTTCAGATTTTTTAGGGATTTTTTTGGGATTTTTTAGGGATTTTTTAGGGATTTTTTGGGATTTTTTTCTGATTTTTTTCGGATTTTTTTCGGATTTTTTTGGGATTTTTTAGGGATTTTTTTGGGGGGATTTTTTCTGATTTTTTTCTGATTTTTTGGGATTTTTTGGGGATTTTTTCGGATTTTTTTCGGATTTTTTGGGAATTTTTTGGGAATTTTTTCTGATTTTTTGGGGATTTTTGCTGATTTTTTTCTGACTTTTTAAATGATTTTTTAATGATTTTTTAGGCATTTTTTCCTGATTTTTTCCTCATTTTTTGGGATTTTTTTCTGATTTTTTTCTGATTTTTTGGCAATTTGTTCTGATATTTTTCTGAGTTTTTTCTGAGGTTTTTTCTGAGTTTTTTCTGAGTTTTTGGGAGTTTTTTCTGATTTTTTTTGGAATTTTTTCTGATTTTTTTCCTGATTTTTTCCCAATTTTTTTCTGATTTTTCGGGGAATTTTTTCTGATTTTTTTTCGATTTTTTTTTAATATTTTAGGATTTTTGGGGATCTTCGAGCCTTTCGGCAAGGTGGGAACACCTGGGGGGCAGTTTGGGGGATTTGGGAATTTTTGGGGATTTTTGGGATTTTTGGGAGTTTTTGGGATTTTTTTCTGATTTTTTTCTGACTTTTTAAATGATTTTTTTCTGATTTTTTTCGGATTTTTTTCGGATTTTTTTCAGATTTTTGGATTTTTTCCTGTTTTCTGATTTTTTGGGATTTTTTTGGGGATTTTTTCTGATTTTTTTTCTGATTTTTTGGGATTTTTTTCTGATTTTTCGGGGAATTTTTTGGGATTTTTTTCCATTTTTTTTCCAATACTTTGGGGTTTTTGGGGGATCTTCGAGCCTTTCGGCAAGGTGGGAACACCTGGGGGGCAGTTTGGGGGGTTTTGGGAATTTTTGGGGATTTTTGGAAGTTTTTGGGATTTTTTTCTGATTTTTTTCTGATTTTTTTCTGATTTTTTTCTGATTTTTTTCTGATTTTTTTCTGATTTTTTTCTGATTTTTTGGGGATTTTTTAGGGATTTTTTTTGGGTTTTTTCCTGATTTTTCCCTCATTTTTTGGGAATTTTTTCTGATTATTTTCTGGATTTTTTAATGATTTTTTCGGCATTTTTTTCCTGATTTTTTCCTCATTTTTTGGGATTTTTTCTGATTTTTTGGGAATTTTTTCTGATTTTTTCCTGTTTTTTTTCTGATTTTTTTTCTGACTTTTTTCTGATTTTTTTCTGATTTTTTGGGAATTTTTGGGAGGTTTTGGGATTTTTTTCTGATTTTTTTCTGATTTTTTTCTGATTTTTTTCTGATTTTTTCCTGATTTTTTTCAGATTTTTTTCGGATTTTTTTTGGATTTTTTTCGGATTTTTGGATTTTTTTCTGTTTTCTGATTTTTTGGGAATTTTTTGGGGACTTTTTGGAGATTTTTTTCTGATTTTTTGGGGGATTTTTTTCGATTTTTTTTTTTTCATTTTTGGGAAGATTTTTTTCTGATTTTTTTGGGTGGATTTTCCCCAATTTTGGATCAAATTTTCCAAATTTTGGGTCGAATTTCCCAAATTTTGGGTCGAATTTCCCAAATTTTGGGTCAAATTTCCCAAATTTTGGGTCGAATTTTCCAAATTTTGGATCAATTTCCCCAAATTTTGGGTCGAATTTTCCAAATTTTGGGTCAATTTGTCCAAATTTGGGGTAAATTTTCCCAAATTTTGGGTTGATTTTAACGAATTTGGGGTCAATTTTACCAAATTTTGGGTCAATTTTTCCGAATTTCGGTTCAAATTCTCAATTTTTCAGTCAATTTTTCCAAACTTTGGGTTAATTTTTGCTACTTTTGGGTCGATTTTCTTCAATTTTGTGTCGATTTCCCCAAATTTTGGGTCGAATTTTCCAAATTTTGGGTCAACTTTAATGAAATTTTAATTTTTTTTTATTTCCAGATCGACAACATTGTGCTGATGAGAGATCCTGACACTGGACAGTCCAAAGGCTATGGATTCATCACCGTGAGTGTTTTGGGGGAAATTTGGGGAATTTTGGGAATTTTTGGGAATTTTTTGGGTGGAATTTGCTTGAGGAATTTTTGGGGATTTTTTTTCAATTTTTTTCAGATTTTTTCTGGGATTTTTTGGGGATTTTTTTCTAATTTTTGGGGATTTTTTGGGATTTTTTTCGGATTTTTTTTCAGGTTTTTTTTCAGGTTTTTCTGCGATTTTTTGAGGATTTGTTTTTTAATATTTGGAGGATTTTTGAGGATTTTTAGGGGATTTTTGGGGATTTTTTTAAAAATTTTTTTTCAGATTTTTCTGGGATTTTTTGGGGATTTTTTGGTAATTTTTGGGGATTTTTTGGGATTTTTTTGAGATTTTTATTTAATTTTTTGGGGGGATTTTTTTGTAATTTTTTGGGCGAATTTGGGGAATTTTTGGGGATTTTTGGGAATTTTTGGGGTGGAATTTGGTTGAGGAATTTTTGGGGATTTTTTCCGATTTTTTGGGGATTTTTTTCAGGATTTTTTTCAGGTTTTTCTGGGATTTTTCTGTGATTTTTTTGGAATTTTTGGGGATTTTTTTTTGTAATTTTTTGGGGGATTTTTGGGAATTTTTGGGGTGGAATTTGGTTGAGGGACTTTTGGGGATTTTTTGGGATTCTTTTCAGATTTTTTTTGGATTTTTTAAAAAATTTTTTTAGGATTTTTTTAGGATTTTTCTGCAATTTTTTGGGGAATTTTTTTGTAATTTTTTGGGGGATTTTGGAGAATTTTGGGTGGAATTTGGTTGAGGATTTTTCCTGGAATTTTTGGGGATTTTTTGGGATTTTTTTTCAGATTTTTTTTCAGATTTTTTGGGATTTTTTTCAGATTTTTATTTAATTTTTGGGGGATTTTTTTTGTAATTTTTTGGGCGAATTTCGGGAATTTTTGGGGATTTTTGGGAATTTTGGGTGGAATTTGGTCGAGGATTTTTTGGGGATTTTTTCCGATTTTTTGGGGATTTTTTTTCAGGATTTTTGCAGGTTTTTCTGGGATTTTTCTGTGATTTTTTTGCAATTTTTGATCAAAAAAACCTCCAAAAATCCCATTTTTCCCTCTAAAATCCCCATTTTTTCACCGATTTTCCCCATTTTTTCACCTAGAAAACTCATTTTTGGGTCGATTTTCCCCATTTTTCCCCATTTTTTCACCCCAGGTGTTCCCAGGTGACTCAAAAATCCTCCAAAAATCCCATTTTTTCACCATTTTTTCCCCTAAAAACCTCATTTTTTCACCGATTTTCCCCATTTTTCCACCAATTTTTCTCATTTTTTCACCATTTCTCCCCAGAATTTTTTCCCACCTGTCCCCAGGTGTGCCCAGGTGACCCAAAAATCCCATTTTTTCTTCCAAAATCCCCATTTTTTCACCGATTTTCCCCATTTTTTCACCTCACCTGTCCCCAGGTGTACTCAGGTGACCCAAAAATCCCATTTTTCCCTCTAAAATCCCCATTTTTTCCCCTAGAAACCTCATTTTTTCACCGATTTTCCCCATTTTTTCCCCATTTTTTCACCCCACTTGTCCTCACCTGTCCCCAGGTGTTCTCAGGTCACCCAAAAATCCCATTTTTTCTTCCAAAATCCCCATTTTTTCACCATTTTTCCTCCTTTTTTCACCATTTTTTCACCTAGAAACCTCATTTTTTCACCGATTTTCCCCATTTTTTCCCCATTTTTTCCCCTCACCTGTCCCCAGGTGATCTCACCTGTCCCCAATTTGCAGTTCCAGGACTCGGAGTGCGCTCGCCTCCTCATTTTTGGGTCAATTTTCCCCATTTTTTGGTCTAAAATCCTCATTTTTTCACCGATTTTTGTCATTTTTTCACCGATTTTCGTCATTTTTTCACCATTTCTCCCCAAAACTCCACCTCACCTGTCCCCAGGTGTTCTCACCTGTCCTCACCTGTCCCCACTTTGCAGTTCCAGGACTCGGAGTGCGCTCGCCGCGCCCTGGAGCAGCTGAATGGCTTCGAGCTGCCAGGAGACCCAAAATCCACCTTTTTCACCCCAAAATCCATTTTGACCCCAAAAATCCCCATTTTTTCACCTAGAAAACTCTTTTTTTTCTGTTTCTTCCTATTTTTTCCCCAATTTTCACCATTTTTTCACCGATTTTTTTCCCCTCACCTGTCCCCAGGTAACCCAAAAATCCCATTTTTCCCCCTAAAAATCCCCATTTTTTCAACATTTTTTCCTCTAAAATCCCCTTTTTTTCACCGATTTTCACCATTTCTCCCCATTTTTTCCCTTCACCTGTCCCCAGGTGTTCCCAGGTGACTCAAAAATCCTCCAAAAATCCCATTTTTCCCTCTAAAATCCCCATTTTTTCCCCTAGAAACTTCATTTTTTCACCGATTTTCCCCATTTTTCCCTCGATTTTCCCCATTTTTTCATCATTCCTCCTCAGAATTTTGTCTCACCTGTCCCCAGGTGATCTCACCTGTATTTTCTGTGCAGTTCCAGGACTCGGAGTGCGCTCGCCTCCTCATTTTTGGGTCAATTTTCCCCATTTTTTGGTCTAAAATCCTCATTTTTTCACCGATTTTCCCCATTTTTTCACCGATTTTTGTCATTTTTTCACCGATTTTCCCCATTTTTTCCCCATTTTTTCCCCTCACCTGTCCCCAGGTGTTCTCACCTGTCCCCAATTTGCAGTTCCAGGACTCGGAGTGCGCTCGCCGCGCCCTGGAGCAGCTGAACGGTTTCGAACTCGCCGGGCGGCCGATGCGCGTCGGCCAGGTGAGCGAGCGACCCGACGGCTCCAGTGACGTCACCTTCCCCGAGGGCGTGGCCAGCGCACCTGCGGGGGGCGTGGCTTCCTGCGGGGAGGAGCCGGAGCTGGGGACGGCCGCGGGGAGGCTGCAGCTGATGGCCAAGCTGGCCGAGGGTGAGATTTTGGGGGATTTTTGGGGGGTTTGGGGTCACCTGGGCACACCTGGGCACACCTGGCAGGCTGCAGCTGATGGCCAAGCTGGCCGAGGGTGAGATTTTGGGGGAAATTTGGGGGGTTTGGGGTCACCTGGGCACACCTGGGGTGGTTGGGTGGGTGGTTTTGTTTGGGGGGTTTGGGGTTGGGCACACCTGGGCACACCTGGGCACACCTGGCAGGCTGCAGCTGATGGCCAAGCTGGCCGAGGGTGAGATTTTGGGGGAAATTTGGGGATTTTGGGGGGTTTTGGGTCACCTGGGCACACCTGAGTCACACCTGGGAGGCTGCAGCTGGTGGCCAAGCTGGCCGAGGGTGAGATTTTGGGGGAATTTTGGGAGATTTTGGGGGAATTTTGGGGATTTTGGAGGATTTTGGGTCACCTGGGCACACCTGGGCACACCTGGCAGGCTGCAGCTGATGGCCAAGCTGGCCGAGGGTGAGATTTTGGGGGAAAATTTGGGGATTTTGGGGGGTTTTGGGTCACGTGGTTGGGGGGGTTTGGGTGTTTTGGGGGTTTTGGGGGTTTTTGGGGGTTTTGGGTTGGGTGGTGGTTGTGGGGTGGGGTGGGGGTTTTTGGGTGGTTTTGGGTGTTTTGGTGTTTTGGGGGTTTTTGGGTTGTGTTTGGTTGTTTGGGTGGGGGTTTTGGGTGTTTTGGGGGATTTTGGGGTGTTTTGGGTCACCTGGGCACACCTGGCAGGCTGCGGCTGGTGGCCAAGCTGGCCGA
The DNA here is from genome assembly GCF_008360975.1 of Lichenostomus cassidix. Classification (NCBI taxonomy): domain Eukaryota; kingdom Metazoa; phylum Chordata; class Aves; order Passeriformes; family Meliphagidae; genus Lichenostomus; species Lichenostomus cassidix. Next base: position 237,208 of record NW_028147270.1, on the reverse strand, counting down.
GGGTGAGAAATTTGGGGGAATTTTGGGGATTTTTGGGAGATTTTGGGGTGTTTTGGGTTGGTTGGGGGGGTTTGGGTGTTTTGGGGGTTTTTGGGGGTTTTGGGGGTTTTGGGGTCACCTGGGCACACCTGGGCACACCTGGGCACACCTGGGGGTTTTGGGTGTTTTGGGGGATTTTTGGGGGTTTTTGGGAGATTTTGGGTCACCTGGGCACACCTGGCAGGCTGCAGTTGATGGCCAAGCTGGCCAAGGGTGAGATTTTGGGGGAAAATTTGGGGATTTTGGGGGGTTTTGGGAGATTTTGGGTCACCTGAGATACACCTGGGGCAGGGTTTCGGGTGATTTTGGATGATTTTTGGGAGATTTTTGGGTGATTTTGGGTGATTTTGGGGCAGTTTTTGGATCACCTGTGTTACCTGGGCACACCTGAGACACACCTGGGGCAGTTTTAGGGTGATTTTGGGGAGATTTTGGGTGATTTTGGGTCACCTGGGCATGGGCTGGTGATGGCCAAGCGGCGAGGTGAATTTTGGGGGATTTTGGGTCACCTGAGCACACCTGAGACACACCTGGACACACCTGAGACACACCTGGGGCAGTTTTGGGCTGATTTTGGGGGATTTTTGGGGGTTTTTGGGAGATTTTGGGTCACCTGGGCACACCTGGGCACACCTGGCAGGCTGCAGCTGATGGCCAAGCTGGCCGAGGGTGAGAAATTTGGGGAAAATTTGGGGATTTTGGGGGAAATTTGGGGATTTTGGGGGCTTTTGGGAGATTTTGGGTCACCTGAGATACACCTGGGGCAGGGTTTCGGGTGATTTTGGGGGATTTTTGGGAGGTTTTGGGGGATTTTGGGTCACCTGAGCACACCTGAGATACACCTGAGTCACACCTGGGCACACCTGGGGCAGTTTTGGGGTGATTTTGGATTTTTTTGGGATTTTTTAACTCAGATTTTTGGAATATTTTTGCATTTTTGACTCTGATTTTGGGGATTTTTTGGATTTTTTGGGATTTTTTTGGGTTCGTAACTCTGATTTTTGGGAACTTTTTGGGTTTTTTGGGATTTTTTGGGTTTCTGACTCGGATTTTTGGGATTTTTTTGGCTCCCCAGGTGTGATTTTGAGGCAATTTTTGATACTGTTTCGATTTTTTTGGTGGCAATTGTGGCGTTTTTTGGTGCAATTTTGTCATTTTTGGGGTTTTTTTAATGGGAATTTGGATGTTTTTGGGGTTTTTGAGGTCACTGAATCCGAATTTGGGGTCAATTTTGGGGTTTTTGGCTCCCCAGGTGTGATTTTGGTGTCATTTTGGGTTTTTTTGTGGCCGTTTTGGTAATTTTTTTACTAATTTTGGGTCATTTTTGGGGTAATTTTGTCATTTTTTGGGTTTTTTTCACGGAAATTTCAGGTTTTTTGGGGTTTTTGGGGTCGCTGGATCCAAATTTGGGGTCAATTTTGGGGTTTTTGGCTCCCCAAGTGTCATTTTGGGGTAATTTTGTTGGTTTTTTGTGGCAATTTTGGTGTTTTTTTGAGTAATTTCGACATTTTTTGGTATAATTTTGTCATTTTTTGGGTTTTTTTAATGGGAATTTCGATGTTTTTGGGGTTTTTGGGGTCGCTGAGTCCGAATTTGGGGTCAATTTTGGGGTTTTTGGCTCCCCAGGTGTGATTTTGAGCTGTTTTTTGGTGTTATTTTCAATTTTTTGGTGGCGATTTTGTTGTTTTTTGGTGTAATTTTGTCATTTTTTGGGTTTTTTTAATGGGAATTTTGGGGTTTTTGGGGGTTTTTGGGGTCGCTGAGTCCGAATTTGGGGTCAATTTTGGGGGTTTTGGCTCCCCAGGTGTGACTTTGGTGTCATTTTGAGGGTTTTTTGGTGATTTTGATGATTTTTTTTACTAATTTCATCATTTTTTGGTATATTTTAATCATTTTTTGGGTTTTTTTAATGGGATTTTCGATGTTTTTGGGGTTTTTGGGGTCGCTGAGTCCGAATTTGGGGTCAATTTTGGGGGTTTTGGCTCCCCAGGTGTGACTTTGGTGTCATTTTGAGGGTTTTTTGGTGATTTTGATGATTTTTTTTACTAATTTCATCATTTTTTGGTATATTTTAATCATTTTTTGGGTTTTTTTAATGGGATTTTCGATGTTTTTGGGGTTTTGGGGGTCGCTGAATCCGAATTTGGGGTCAATTTTGGGGTTTTTGGCTCGCCAGGCTCAGGACTGACCCTGCCCCCACCAGCCCAAGCTGCTCTCCAGCAGCTGAACGGAGCTCTGACTCCCCTGGGAGGAATCAACCCGGCAGCGCTCACAGGTGAGATTTGGGGAATTTTGGGGATTTTTTGGGGATTTTTGGGGAAATTTGGATGTTTTGGGGGAGTTTTGGGGAATTTTGGGGGAATTTGAAGGAAATTTGGGGAAAATTGGGGGAAGTTTGGGAGATTTGGGGGATTTTGGGGAATTTGAAGGAAATTTGGGAAATTTTCGGGGAAATTTGGGAAAATCTGGGGAAATTTGGGGGGATTTTGGGGAAAATTGGGATTTTGGGAAAATTGGGAAGTTTGGGAGATTTGGGGGATTTAGGAATTTGAAGGAAATTTGGGAAAATTTCGGGAAATTAAAAATTTGGGGAAATTTGGGGATTTTGGGGGAAAATTAGATTTTGGGAAAATTGGGGGAGATTTGGGGAATTTGGAAAATTTGGGGGAATTTTGGGAAAATTGGGGAGATTTGGGGAAATTGGGAGTTTTTTGGGGAAAATTTGGGAAATTTGGGGTATTTTGGGAATTTTTGAAATTTGGGGAATTTTGGGGGAAAATTGGGGATTTTGGGGAGATTTGGGGAAATTTGGGGATTTTGGGGAGATTTGGATTTGGGGGAAATTTGGGGGATTTTGGGGAATTTGGGGAAATTTTGGGAGATTTGGGGAATTTGGGGGAAAATTTGGAGAGATTTGGGGAAATTTAACAAATTTGGGAGATTTGGGGGGTTTTGGGGGAATTTTGGATGTTTTGGGGGAAATTTTGGGGAAAATTTGAGGTAATTTTGGGGGATTTTGGGGAAATTTGGGGAAAATTTGTGGAGATTTGGGGAAATTTTGGATGTTTTGGGGAAATTTTGGGGGTAATTTGTGGGATTTTGGGGGAATTTTGGGAAAATTTGGAGGATTTTGGGGGTTTGAGGAGTTTTTTGGGAGAATTTGGGAGAAATTTTGGGGAAATTTGGGGGATTTTGGGGAGATTTGGGGTTTTTTGGGGGAGATTTGGGAGATTTTGGGGGAAATTTGGGGAGTTTTGGGGAGATTTGGGGGAAATTTGGGAAAATTTGGGAGTTTCTTGGGGAAAATTTGGGGGATTTTGGGGGAAAATTCGGGGAGATTTTGGGGGAAATTTGGGGGAATTTTTGGGGAGTTTTGGGAAATTTGGGAAAATTCTGGTAAAACTTTGGGAATTCCAAAATCCCAAATTCCTCTGGATTTTCTCAAATTTTTAAAAATTTTTTTCACCCCAAATTTCTTCTTTTCTACTTCAATTTTGGGTCAATTTTTGCCATTTTTTCACCATTTTTTCACCATTTTTTCAGCAATTTTCACCCAAATTCCACCAAAATTCCAGGAAAAATTTGGGAAAATTTTGGCAAAACTTTGGGAATTCCAGAATCCCAAATTCCCCTCAATTTTCCCCAAATTTTTGGAATTTTTTAACCCCAAATTTCTTCTTTTCCACCCCAATTTTGGGTCATTTTTCGTCATTTTTTCACCATTTTTTCACCATTTTTCACCCAAATTCCACCAAAATTCCAGAAAAAATTTGGGAAAATTTCAGTAAAACTTTGGGAATTCCAAAATCCCAAATTCCCCTGGATTTTTCCCCAATTTTTAAAAATTTTTTCACCCCAAATTTCTTCTTTTCCACTTCAATTTTGGGTCATTTTTCGCCATTTTTTTCACCATTTTTCACCCAAATTCCGTTAAAATTTTGGGAAAATTCCAGGAAAATTTGGTGAATTTTTTGGGAATTCCAGAATCCCAAATCCCCCTGAATTTTCCCCAAATTTTTTTTATATTTTTTTTCTCCCTCCCCAGCCCTGAGCCCGGCGCTGAATTTGGCTTCGCAGACTTTGGCCTCGCAGTGCCTGACGCTGTCCGGGCTCTTCTCGCCCCAGACCATGTGAGACACCAGTATAAACCAGTATAAACCAGTATAGACCAGTTTGGACCAGTACAGACCAGTATAGACCAGTATAAACCAGTATAGACCAGTATAGAGTCATAGAAATCAATAGAAACCAGTATAGACCAGTATGGAACTGGGAGTCTTCTCGCCCCAGACCATGTGAGACACCAGTTTGGACCAGTATAAACCAGTATGGACCAGTATGGACCAGTACAGACCAGTATAAACCAGTATAAACCAGTATAGAGCCATAGAAATCAATAGAAACCAGTATAGACCAGTATAGACCAGTATGGAACTGGGAGTCTTCTTGCCCCAGACTATGTGAGACACCAGTATAAACCAGTATAAACCAGTATAAACCAGTATGGACCAGTACAGACCAGTATAAACCAGTATAAACCAGTATAGAGCCATAGAAACCAATAGGAATCAATAGAAACCAGTATAAACCAGTATAGACCAGTATGGGACTGGGACTCTTCTCCCCCCAGACCATGTGAGACACCAGTTTGGACCAGTATGAACCAGTATAAACCAGTATGGACCAGTTCAGACCAGTACAGACCAGTATAAACCAGTATAGAGCCATAGAAACCAATAGAAACTGATAGAAACCAGTATAAACCAGTATAAACCAGTATGGAACTGGGACTCTTCTCGCCCCAGACCATGTGAGACACCAGTTTGGACCAGTATGAACCAGTATGGACCAGTATAGATCCATAGAAACCAGTTCAAACCAGTATAAACCAGTACAAACCAGTATAAACCAGTAAGGAAAACCCAAAAAAATTCAGAAAAAAAATGCAAAAAAATTTAGAAAAACCCCAAAAAATTTAGAAAAAATTTCAAAAAAATTAGGAAAACCCAAAAAATGAAGGAAAAACCCAAAACCAGTCCAAACCAGTCCAAACCAGTACAAACCAGTCACTAACTCCTCCCTTTTCCCTTGCAGGTGATTTGGCTCCGCCCCTCCCCCCAAGCTCCGCCCCCTTCGGCCACGCCCACTTCCGGTTGGGAATTTCGGGAATTTTGGGATTTTTTGGGGATTTTTGGGATTTTTTTTTTTTTTTTTTTTGGTGGGAAAAATCAGAGAAATAATGAAAATAATAAAAAAAAAATTCACAAAAAAAAAAAAAAGTTTGTTTTTGGAGTGGAAATTGAGTTTGTTGGGAAATTGGGAAAAATTGGGGAAAAATGGGAAAAATTGGGAAAAATTGGGGAAAAATGGGAAAAATTGGGAAAATTTGGGACAAAATTTGGGGAAAAAATGGGAAAAATTATGGAAAAATTGGGAAAAATGGGGAAAAAATGGGGAAGTTGGGAAAAAAATTGGGGAAAAATTGGGGAAAAAATTGGGAAAAAATTGGGGAAAAATGGGGAAAAAATGGCGAAAAATGGGAAAAAATGGGGAAAAAATGGGAAAAATGGGAAAAATTGGGGAAAAAATGGGAAAAATGGGGAAAAAATTGGGAAAAAATTGGGGAAAAATGGGGGAAAAAATGGGGAAAAGTGGGAAAATTTGGGACAAAATTGGGGAATAATTGGGGAAAAATTGGGGGAAATTGGGAAAAAATGGGGAAAAATTGTGAAAAAATGGGGAAAAATGGGAAAAAATTGGGGAAAAAAATGGAAAAAAATGGGGAAAAAATGGGGAAAAAATTGGGGAAAAAATGGGGAAAATTGGGGACAAAATTTGGGGAAAATGGAAAAAATTGGGGAAAATATTGGGGGAAAAATGGGAAAAATGGGGAAAAATGGGGAAAAATTGGGGAAAAAAATGGAAAAAAATGGGGAAAAAAATGGGGAAAATTGGGGAAAATTGGGGACAAAATTGGGGAATAATTGGGGAAAAAATGGGGAAAAATTGGGAAAAAATTGGGAAAAAATTGGAAAAATGGGAAAAAATTGGGGAAAAAATGGGGAAAAATGGGAAAAATTGGGAAAAATGGGAAAAAATTGGGGAAAATTGGGGAAAATTAGGGAAAATATGGGAAAAAATTGGGGAAAAAATTGGGAAAATTTGGGACAAAATTTGGGGAAAAAATGGGAAAAATTATGGAAAAATGGGGAAAAATGGGGAAAAAATGGGAAAAAATTGGGGAAAAATAGAAGAAAAAATGGGGAAAAAATTGGGAAAAAATGGGAAAAATGTGGGAAAAATGGGAAAAATGGGGAAAAATTGGGAAAAAATGGGGAAAAAATGGGAAAAAATTTGGGGAAAAATTTGGGAATAATTGGGGAAAAATTGGGGAATAATTGGGGAAAAATGGGGAAAATTGGGAAAATTGGGAAAAAATTGGAAAAAATGGGAAAAAAATTGGGGAAAAAATGGGGAAAATGGGAAAATTGGGAAAAAATGGGAAAATTGGGGAAAATGGGGAAAATTAGGGAAAATATGGGAAAAAATTGGGGAAAAATTGGGAAAATTTGGGAAAAATTTGGGGAAAAAATGGGAAAATATGGAAAATGGGGAAAAATGGGGAAAATGGGAAAAATTGGGGAAAAATAGAAGAAAAATGGGGAGAAAATTGGGAAAAAAATGGGAAAATTGTGGGAAAAAATGGGGAAAAAATGGGGAAAATTGGGAAAAATTGGGGAAAAATTGGGAAAAAAATTGGGGGAAAAATGGGGAAAAAATTGGGAAAAAATTGGGGGAAAAATGGGGGAAAAAATGGGGAAAATTGGGGAAAAATTTGGGACAAAATTGGGGAATAATTGGGGAAAAATTGGGGGAAATTGGGAAAAAATGGGGAAAAAATGGGAAAAAATTGGGGAAAAATAGAAGAAAAAATGGGGAAAAAAGAAAAATGGGAAAAAGGGAAAAATGAGAAAAATAGGAAAAAATGGGGAAAAAAATAGGAAAAATGGGAAAAATCAGGAAAAATGGGAAAATTGGGGAAAATGGAAATAAAAGGAGGAAAAATGGGGAAAAAATAAGAAAATGGGCAAAAATGGGAAATGGTGAAAAAATTGAGGAGAAAATTGGGGAAAAAATGGTAAAAATTGGGGAAAAATGGGGAAAAAATGGGAAAAAATGGGAAAATTGGGGAAAAATTGGGAAAAATGGGAAAAAAATTGGGGAAAAATTGGGGAAAAAATGGGGAAAATTGGGGAAAAAATGGGGAAAACTGGGGAAAAATTGGGGAAAAATTGGGACAAAATTGGGGAAAAATGGGGGAAAAAATGGGGAAAATTTGGGGAAAGATTGGGGAATGATTGGGAAAAATTGGGGAAAATTGGGGAAAAAATGGGGAAAATTGGGGAAAAATGGGAAAAAATTTGGGGGAAAAATGGGAAAAAATTGGGGAAAAATATGGGGGAAAAATAGAAGAAAAAAATGGGGAAAAAAGGAAAAATGGGAAAAATTGGGAAAAATGAGAAAAATGGGAAATGGGGGAAAAAAAGAAAAAATGGGAGAAATGGGGAAAAATTCGAGAAAAATTGGGAAAAAATCAGGAAAAATGGGAAATTTGGGAAAAATGGGAAAAATGGGGAAAATGGAAATAAAAGGAGGAAAAATGGGGAAAAAATGAGAAAATGGGCAAAAATGGGAAATGATGAAAAAATTGAGGAGAAAACTGGGGAAAAAATGGTAAAAAATGGGGAAAAATGGGGAAAAATTAGGGAAAATTGGGGAAAAATTGAGGAAAAATTGGGGAAAAATGGGAGAAAATTTGGGAAAAATGGGGAGAAAAGGGGGGAAATGGGAAAAAGGGAAAAATAGAAAAAGGGAAAAATGGGAAAAATAGGGAAAAATGGAAAATGGGGAAGAATAGAAGAAAAAAATGGGAAAAATGAGGGAAAATGGGGGGAAATGGGGAAAAATATGGGGAAAAAAGTAGAAAATAGGAGTAAAAATGGGGAAAAATATGAGGAAAAATGGGAGGAAAAGTGGGGAAAATATGGGGAAAAAATGGAAAAATTGGAGAAAAAATGGGGAAAAAATGCAGAAAATAAGAGTAAAAAATGGGGGAAATATGGGAGGAAAAATGGGGGGAAAATGTGGAAAATAGGGAGAAAAATGGGGAAAATTTGGGGAAAAAATGAGGGAAAATGGGGAAATTTTTTTTTTTTCTGATTTTTTTCTGATCGTTTAGGGATTTTTTTCTAATTTTTTGCAAATTTTGTTTCTCATTTTTAGGGTGTTTTTCTGATTTTTTTTTTAAATTTTTTCAGATTTTTTTTTTCAGATTTTTTGAGATTTTTTTCCAGATGTTTTTCCAATCTTTTTGTGATTTTTTTTTTCAGATTTTTTGTTAATTTTTCTGATTTTTTTTCAGGGTTTTTTCCAGATTTTTTTCAGATTTTTTCAGGGTTTTTTGATGATTTTTTTTTTCTGATATTTTGTTGATTTTTTCTGATTAATTTTTGAGATTTTTTTCTGATTTTTCGGGATTTTTTCTTATTTTTTCAGGGTTTTTTTCCTGATATTTTTTGGGAATTTTTTGCAGATGTTTCCCTGATGCTTTTGTGATTTTTTTTCTGATTTTTTTGCAGATTTTTTTCAGGATTTTTTTGGATTTTTTCTGGTTTTTTTCTGATTTTTGGGAGATTTTTTTTTTGCAGATGTTTTCCCGATCATTTTGTGATTTTTAAAAAAATTTTTTCTGATTTTTTTCAGTAGTTTTTTTTGAGAATTTTGGTGTTTTATTTAATTTTTTTTTGGAATTTTCTTACTGGAAAATAATTTTTTAGGATTTTTTGCATTTTCCCTACCCGGGATGAATTGGGATGCGAACCGCTCTCTGATTGGCCAAACCCTCTGTCAATCAAATTTTCACCCCGCCTATCCCCATTATGATTGGTTACTTCATTTCCCGCCCCGCGCTCTTATTGGTTGGTTCTTTCCCGCCCCTCTCTCCCATTGGCTGGTACGTTAGTGGGCGTGGCCTAACGCGGAACGGCGGGAAGATCGTGAGGGGAAAGCTCCGCCGGAGGTGAAATTTTGGGGGAAAATTGGGGAAAAAAGGGGAAAAAATGGGCAAAAATGGGTGGGAAAGGTTCGGAAAATATCCCGAGCGATCCCGGCGGCTTTGGAGGGAATTTTTGGGGCAATTATTTTGGATTTTGGAGAATTTTTGTGGGGCTTTAGTGGGGGAAATTCGCGGCGAGAAGCTCGGGGGTTCCTGAGGGGAATTTTTGGGGAATTTTTGGGTTTTTTTGGGGAAAATTCGCGGCGATTCTGAGGCGAGAAGCTCGGAGATCCCTGAAAGTATTTTTGGGGGAATTTTTTTGGGATTTTTTTGGGATTTTGTGGAGAAATTCGCGGCGGTTTGGATCCCTGAGGGGATCGGGGAGGTTCGGGGTTCGCTGAGGGAAATTTGGGGGAATTTCTGGCGGTTTTTTTGGGAATTTTTGGGTTTTTTTGTGGGGGAAATTCGCGGGGAGAAGCTCGGGGGTCCCTGAGGGGATTTTTGGGTTTTTTTGGGGAAAATTCGCGGCGATTCTGAGGCGAGAAGCTCGGAGATCCCTGAGGGAATTTTTGGGGGAATTTTTTGGAATTTTTTTGTTTTTTTGTGGAGAAATTCGCGGCGGTTTGGATCCCTGAGGGGATCGGGGAGGTTTGGGGTTCGCTGAGGGAAATTTGGGAAAACTTTTGGGATTTTTGGGGAATTTTTGGGGGTTTTTTTTGGGACAAATTCGCGGCGAGAATATCGGGGGTCCCTGAGGGGATTTTTTTGGGAATTTTTGGGTTTTTTTGGGGAACAATCACGGCGATTCTGAGGGGAGAAGCTCGGAGATCCCTGAGGGGATTTTTGGGGGAATTTTTGGGTTTTTTGGGGAATTTTTTGGGGTTTTTTGTGGAGAAATTCGCGGCGGTTTGGATCCCTGTGGGGATCGGGGAGGTTCGGGGTTCGCTGAGGGAAATTTGGGAAAATTTTTGGGGAATTTTTGGGGTTTTTTTTTGAACAAATTCGCGGGGAGAAGCTCAGGGCTCCCTGAGGGGATTTTTGGGGTTTTTTGGGAATTTTTCGGGATTTTTTTGGGGGAAATTCGCGGCGATTCTGCGGCGATAAACTCTGGGGTCCCTAAGGGGATTTTTGGGGTTTTTTTGGGAATTTTTTGGGTTTTTTGTGGAGAAATTCGCGGCGAGAAGCTCGAGAGTCCCTGAGGGGATTTTTGGGGAATTTTTTTTTTTTGTTTTTCTGGGAATTTTTGGAGTTTTTTCAGTAATTTTTGGAGTTTTTCTGGGAATTTTGGGTTTTTTCTGGGAATTTTTGGTGGTTTATTTGAATTTTGGAGGAAGTTTTTGGGGAATTTTGGGGGAATTTTTGGGATTTTTTTGGGAAATTTTTTGGATTTTTTGGGGGGAATATTTTTGGGTTTGGGAGGATTTTTTTGATTTTTTGGCGAATTTTCTGGGATTTTTGGAGGAATATCTTGGGATTTTTCGGGGAAATTTTTTTGGAATTTTGGGGGAATTTTTCTGGGATTTTTGTGCGAATTTGTTTTGTTTTTTGGGGAAATTTTTGGGTTTTTTGGGAGAATTTTTTTGGGATTTTTGGGTGAATTTTTTTTTTATTTTTGGGGGAAGTTTTTGGGGTTTTTTTGGGAATTTTTTGTGGCTTTTTGAGGGAAATTTGGGGGTAAAACTGAGTTGGTTTTTTGAGTTGAATTTTGGGGATTTTCAGGTGAATTTTGGCGTTTTTTTTCAGGTGAAATTTTGGGGTTTTTCAGGTGAATTTTTGGGGATTTTCAAGTGAATTTTGGGGATTTTCAGGTGATTTTTGGGGGATTTTCAAATGAATTTTGGGGATTTTCAGGTGAATTTTGGGTTTTTTTGGGTGGATTTTTAGGGTTTTTTCAGGTGAATTTTTGGGGTTTTTCAGGTGAAATTTTGGGGATTTTCAGGTGAATTTTTTGGTATTTTTCAGGTGAATTTTTGGGTTTTTTTCAGTTGAATTTTTTGAGGATTTTTAGGTGAATTTTTGGGGTTTTTCAGGTGAATTTTTGAGATTTTCAGGTGAATTTTTGGGTTTTTTTCAGTTGAATTTTTTGGGATTTTCAGGTGAATTTTGGGGATTTTCAGGTGATTTTTTGGGATTTTTTCAGGTGAATTTTTGGGTTTTTTTCAGGTGAATTTTTTGGGCTTTTCTGATAGAATTTTTATTGGTTTTTCTGATTGAATTTTTGGGTTTTTTCAGGTCAATTTTTGGGGTTTTTCACCCCAATTTCGACTCCCAATGGATCTCAATGGAATCTCAACGTCAGAATTGCTGCTGACAGGTGAGAAATCCCAAAAAAACCCCAAAAATTCCCTAAGATTCCCACAAATTCCCAAAAAATCCCCCAAAATCCGATAAGATTCCCAAAAATTCCCAAAAACTTCCCAAAAAAAACCCCAAAAAACCCCGAAAATCCTCCAAAAACCCCCCAAAATTCCCCAAAAAACTAAAAAAAAATTCTCAAAAGTTCCCAAAAAACCCCAAAAATTCCCAAAAAACCCCCAAAAAAATCCCTAAAATTCCCCAAATATTCCCCAAAAATTCCCACAAAAACCTCAAAATTCCCCCAAAATCCCCAAAAAATTTCCCCAAAATTCCTGAAAAAACCCCCAAAAAATTCCCAAAAATTCCTGAAAAAACCCCAAAAATTCTCACAGAACCTCCAAAAAACCCTAATAACCCCAAAAATTCCTGAAAAACCCAAAAATTTCCCAAAACCCCCCAAAAATTCTCAAAAAATCCTCAATAAGTCCCAGAAAAACCCCAAAAAGTCCCTAAAACTTCCCCAAAAAAACTCCAAAAATTCCTGAAAAAAACCCAAACATTCCCAAAATTTCTAAAATTCAAAAAAAAAAAAAACCCAAAAATTCCCCCAATATTCCCTAAAATTCCCCCAAAATCTCCAAAAGTTCCCCAAAAATTCCCAGAAAAAACCCAAAAATCCCAAAAAACCCCCAGAAATTCCCCAAAATTCCTGAAAAAATTCCCAGAAAAACCCCAAAAATCCCAAAAATTCCCAGAAATACCCCAAAAATTCCCAAAAAATCTCAAAAAATTCCCCAAAATTCCTGAAAAAATTCCCTGAAAAACCCCAAAAATTCCCTGAAAAACCCCAAAAATTCCCCGAAAAACCCCAAAAATTCCCTAAAATTCTCCAGAAATGCCCAAAAGTTCCAGAAAATTCCCCCAAAATCCCGAAAAAAACCCCAAAAATTCCTGAAAAAAACCCCCAAAAAATCCCAGAAATTCCAAAAAAATCCCAAAAAACCCAAATAGTCTAAAAAAACACACCAAAATTCTCTAAAATTCCCCCAAAATTCCCAGAAAAACTCTAAAAATTCCCCCAAAATCCCAAAAAAACCCCAAAAATTCCTGAAAAAAAACCAAAACCAAAAAAATCCCAAAAATTCCAAAAAAAAATCCCCAAAAAATCCTGGAAAAATCCCCCAAAAAACCCCAAATATTCTTAAAAAAAAATCCCCAAAAATTCTCTAAAATTCCCCAAAAATTCCCAGAAAAACCCCAAAAATTGGCCAAAAAACCCCAAAAAAAACCCCAAAATTCCTGAAAAAAACCCCAAAAATCCCCAAAATTTCCTAATTTTTCCCCAAAATTCCTAATTTTTCCCAATTTTCTCTCCAGGATTCCCAAATTCTGCCACTCCAGAGGATTTGGGATCCAATCCAGGTTTGGCTCAAATCCTCCAAAATTTGGGAAAAATCCATCAAAACATCTCAGAAAAATCCTAAAAATGATCAGAAAAAATCCCAAAAATTTCAAAAAAACCCTCCAAAGATTCCTGAAAAAAACCTAAAAATTCCCAAAAAATTCCCCAAAAAAACCTCCAAAAAATCCTCTAAAAATTCCTGAAAAAAACCTAAAAATTCCCAAAAAATTCCCGAAAAAACCTCCAAAAAAACCCCCAAAAATTCCCAGAAAAATGCCAAAAATTCCTGAAACAACCCCAAAAAAATCCCCAAAATTCCCCCAAAAAATCCCAAAAATTCCCCCCAAAAAATCCCAAAAATTCCCCAAAAAATTCCCAAGAAAACTCCAAAAATTCCCAAAAACCTCCAAAAATTCTCAAAAAAACCCCCAAAATTTCCCCAAAAGTTCCCAAAAAACTCCCAAAAATTTCTCCAAAATTCCTGAAAGTAATCCCCAAAAAAACCCCAAAATTCTTTTAAAAATCCCCAAAAATTCCCTAAAATTCCCAAAAAACCCCCAAAATTTAAAAAAAAAACCCTAAAATTTCCACAAAAAACCCCAAAATTCCTGAAAAAAACCCCAAAATTCCTAATTTTTCCCAATTTTCTCTCCAGGATTCCCAAATTCTGCCACTCCAGAAGATTTGGGATCCAATCCAGGTTTGGCTCAAATCCTCCAAAATTTGGGGAAAAAGCTGAGCTCTGATTGGCTGAGCCCTGACCTCCAAAAACTCCTTCAGCAGGTGAGGAAAAAACCCCAAAAAATCCCCAAAAAATCCCCAAAAAAATCCTCAAAAAAATCCTCCAAAAATCCCCAAAAAAATCCCAAAAAAATCCCCAAAAAAACCCCAAAAAATCCCAAAAATTTGGGGAAAAAATTCCACTGAAATTCCTCCTTTTCATCCCCAATTTTTGGGGTTTTTTGGGGAATTTTTTTGGGAATTTTTTGGTGGTTTTGGGGAATTTTTGGGGGTTTTTTTTTTGGGAATTTTGGAGGAATTTGGGGAGAATTTTGGGGATTTTTGGGGTTTATTTTTTGGAAATTTTTGGGGTTTTTTTTGGGAATTTTTGGAGGTTTTTCTGGGGAATTTTTCGGGATTTTTGGGTATTTCTGGGAATTTTGGGGTTTTTAGGGAATTTTTTGGGTTTTTCTGGGGAATTTTTGGAGGATTTTTTGGGGAATTATTGGGAATTTTTTGTTTAATTTTTGGAGGATTTTTTTGGGATGTTTTTGGGGATTTTTAGGGGAATTTTAGGGGAATTTTTGGAGGGTTTTTTGAGGAATTTTTTGGGGATTTTTGGGGTTTTTTTGGGAATTTCTTTTGAATTTTAGGGGAATTTTGTGGTTTTTTGAGAATTTTTGTGTTTTTTGGGGAATTTTTGGGATTTTTTGGGGAATTTTTGGGGATTTTTTGGGTAATTTTGGAGTTTTTTGAGAATTCTTGGATTTTTCTGGGAATTTTTGAGGAATTTCAGGGGATTTTGGGGGTTTTTTGGGGAATTGTTGGGAATTTTTGGGGGAATTTTTGGGGTTTTTTGGGGAATTTTTGGAGGGTTTTTTTCAGGAATTTTTTGGGGTTTTTTTGGGATTTTTTGGAGGGTTTTTTTCAGGTTTTTTGGGGAATTTTTTTTAAATTTTTTTAAATTTTGGGAATTTTTTTGCATTTTTGGGTTATTTTTGGGGATTTTTTGGGGGTTTTGGGTTATTTTTGGGTTATTTTTTGGTTTATTTTTTGGGATGTTTGGGTTATTTTTTGGTATTTTTGGGTTACTTTTGGGATATTTTTGGGATTTTTCAGTTATTTGGGTTATTTTTTGGGATTTTTCCCTCCCCAGGCCGAAGGGGATCTCAGCAAATCCCGAAAGTTTTGGGTTCAGTTGGAGATTCTCTGGAGGTTGGTGGAAGATTTGGTCAGAGAACCTCGAGAGCTCAGCCTGGCAGTGAGTCACAAACCCCCAAAATCCCCCAAAAAATCCCCAAAAAAACTCCCAAAAAATCCCAAAAAATCCTGGGAAAATTCCCAAAAAAATCCCCAAAAAATCCTGGGAAAATTCCTTAAAAATCCTAGAGAAATTCCCCCAAAATTCCCCCAAAAAATCCCCAAAAGTCCCAAAAAAATCCCCCCAAAAAATCCCCATAAAATCCCCCAAAAAATCCCTGAAAATTATGGAAAAATAAAAAAAATCCCCAAAAAAATTCCCAAAAATCCCCCAAAAATCCCCAAAAAATCCAAAATTCCCCATCCAATCCCAAAAACCCCCAAAAATCCCAAAAATCCCCAAAATTCTGGAAAAATAATAATTTTTAAAAAATTCCCCAAAAATCCCAAAAATATTCCCCAAAAATTCGCCAAAAATATCCTCAAAAAATTCCCCAAAAATCCCCCAAAAATTCCCCAAAAATCACCCAAAAATTCCCCAAAAATTCCTCAAAAAATCCCCAAAAATCCCAAAAAAATTCCCCAAAAATTCCCCAAAAAATTCCAACAAAAATCCCCAAAAAATCCCAAAAAATTCCCAAAAAAATCCCCAAAAAATCCCCAAAAATTCCAAAAAATCCCCAAAAAATCCCCAAAAAATTCCCCAAAAAATCCCCAAAAAATCCCCAAAAAATTCCCCAAAAATTCAACAAAATTCCTCCCAAAAATTCCAACAAAATTCCCCAAAATCCCCAAAAAATTCCAACAAATTCCCCAAAAAATCCCCAAAAAATCCCAAATCTATAAAAATTCAACAAAATTCCTCCAAAAATCTCAAATTCCAACAAAATTAAAATCCAAAAAACCAAAAATCCCCAAAAATCCCCAAAATCTATAAAAATCCCCCAAAAATCCCCAAAAACATTCCAACAAAATTCCCCCAAAAAATCCCCTCAAAAAATTCCCCAAAAAATCCCCAAAAATCCTGGAGAAATTCCTTTAAAATCCCCCAAAAATTCCAACAAAATTCCCCAAAAAATCCCCAAAAAATTCCCAAAGAAATTCTGGAAAAATTCCCAAAAAAACCCCCAAAAACTCCTGGGAAAATTCTCCCAAAAAATCCCCCAAAAAATCCCTAAAAAGTCTTCACAAAATTCCAAAAAAAATCCAAAAAAAATCCTGGAAAATTCCAAAAAAAATCCTGGAAAAATCCTCCAAAATTTCCCCAAAAATCCCAGAGAAATTCCCAAAACATTCTCATCAAATTCCTCCAAAAAATTCTCACAAAATTCCCCCAAAGTTAAAAAAAAATCCCAAAAATTCCCAAAAAACCCTAAAAAATTACCAAAAAATGCCCAAAATTCCCAAAGAATCCCAAAAATTCCCTAAAATTCCAGGAAAAATTCCCAAAAAACCTCAATATTCCCAAAAAACCTGAAATTCTCACAAAATTCCCTAAAATTCCCCACAAATTCCCAAATTTCCCTTAAAATGCAAACATTTCCTCCAAATTTCTCCCCAAATTTTCCCCCAAAATTCCCAAACCACCCAAAATTCCTAAAAAATCCACAAAAAACCTCCTAAAAATCAAAAAAAATTCCCCAAAAATTCCTAAAATTCCCCAAAATACCCCAAAATTCCCTAAAATTTGCCAAAATTCTTTGAAAAAAATCCCCCAAAATTACTAAAAAATCCATTTAAAAACTCCTAAAAATACCCAAAATGCCAGAAAAATTCCCAAATTTCCCCCAAAATTCACCAAATTTTCCCAATCACCAAATTCCCAAATTCCAATTCCCTCTCCCCAATTCCCCAATCCCCAAAATCCCCAAAATTTCCCCAAAATTCCCAAATTTTCCAAAAATTTCCCCAAAATTCCCAAAATTCCCCAAAATTTCCCCAAATTTTTCCCCAAAATTCCCAAAATTCCCAAAAATTTCCCCAAATTCACTCAAATTTCCCCCAAAATTTCTCAAAAATCCCCAAATTCTCCCCAAAATTCCCCAAATTTCCCCAAAAATTCTCCCAAAATTCCCAAAATTCTTCCAAATTTCCCCCAAATTTTCCCCAAAATTCCCCAAATTTTCCCCAAATTTCCCCAATTCCCCCAAAATTCCCGAATTTCTCTCCCCAGGCCCTGCAGGCTGTGCAGGCTGAGCTCACCTGGGCTCAGGTGAGGAAAGGAAATTCCCAAATTTCCCAACTGCTGCTGCTGCTGCCAGGAGCTCAGGTGAGCAAAATCCCAAATTTATCCCAAAATTCTAACCTAAAATCCCAAAATTCCCAAAATTCTAACTCTAAAACCCCCAAAATCCCAAAATTCTAACCCAAAAAATCCCAAAATTCTAACCCAAAAACCCCAAAATTCTAACCTAAAATCCCAAAATTCTAACCCAAAAAACCCCAAAAACCTGAAAATTCTAACCCAAAAACCCCACAAAATTCCCAAAATCCCAAAATTCTAACCCCAAAATTCCCAAAATCCTAACCCAAAATTCACCCAGAAAGCCCCAAAATCCCAAAATTCCCCCAGAATTCACCCAAAAACCTCTGAATTCCCAAAATTCTAACCCCAAAATCCCAAAATTCTAACCTAAAATTCCCAAATTCCCAAAATTCTAACCCAAAGTCCCCAAAAATCCCCCAAAACTCCCATTTTTTCCCCAAAAATCCCCCAAAATCCCCAAATTTTCCCCAAAAATCCCCCAAAATTCCCATTTCTCTCCCAAAAATCCCCAAATTTTCCCCCAAAACCTCCCAAAAATGCCATTTTTTCCCTCCAAAAACCTCAAAAATCCCCAAAAATTCCCATTTTTCCCTCAAAAAATCCCCCAAAATCCCAAATTTTCCCCCAAAATTCCAATTTTTTCCCCATTTTTCCCAAAATTCCCATTTTTTTCCCCATTTTTCCCAAAATTCCCATTTTTTTCCCCATTTCCAGCCTCTCCAGCTCCTCCCCCTGCTGCTCCCAGAACTGGAATTTCGACTTCTGGAAAAACAGGAAAACCTCCAGGAATTCCTGCTGGGAAATCCCAAAATCCCCAAAATTCCACCCAAAACCCACCTGGGGAAATCGGGAATTCCCAAAATCCCCAAAAATCCCCAAAAAATCCCCAAAAATCCCCAAAAAATCCACAAAAATCTCAAAAAAATCAACGAAAATCCCCAAAAAATTGAAGAATTTCCCCAAAAAATCCCCAAAAATCCCCAAAAAATTGAAGAATTTCCCCAAAAAATCAACAAAAATCCCCAAAAAATTGAAGAATTTCCCCAAAAAATCAACAAAATTTCCGGAAAAATTCAGGAATTTCCACCCAAAAATCCCAAAATTCTCCCTGAAACCCCAAAATTTCCCAAAATTCCCCAAATTCAACCCAAAATTCCCCAAATTCAACCCGAAATTCCCCAAATCCAACCTGAAATTCCCAAAATTCCACCCAAAACACCCAAAATTCCTCAAATTTTCCCCCAAAATCCCAAAATTCCACCCGAAATTCCCCAAATTTTCCCCAAAAATCCCCAAATTTTCCCTGAAATTCCCCAAATTTGCTCCAAAATTCCTCCTAAAATCGAGAAAAATTCAACTAAAATCACCCAAATTTCGCCTAAAAATTCCGAATTTTTTCCCAAAAATCCCGAAATTTCCCCCGAAATTCCCGAATTTCCCGAAATTTCTGGATTTTGCCCCAAAACTCTGCGGCTGGAGCTGCTGAGGGAGAGGAGGAGAGAGAAGATCCTGGAGGAGAGGAAGGAGAGGATGGAGGGAGAGCTGATCCTGGTCTGGACTGGTTTCTACTGGTTTATACTGGTTTGGACTGGGAGGGGAAAAATGGGGGGAAAAAGGGGGAATTTGGGAAAAAATTGGTGCAAAAATGGGGAAAAATGATAAAAATTGACTAAAATATGGCAAAAAATGAGGGAAAAAATGGGGGAAAAAAGGGAAAAAATGGTGGGAAATTTGGGGTTTGGGGTTACTGGTTTGTACTGGTTTATACTGGTTTGGACTGGGAGGGAAATTTGGGGGAAATATGGGAAAATTTGGGGAAAAATGGGGAAAATTTGAGAAAAATTGGTGCAAAAATGGGGAAAATATGATAAAAATTGACTATAATATGGGGAAAAATGGGAAAAATTGGGGGAAAATGGGAATTTGGGGTTACTGGTTTATACTGGTTTGGACTGGGAGGGGAAATTTGGGGGGAAAAAGGGGAAATTTGGGAAAAAATGGGGAAAAAATGCAAAAAAATTGGGGAAAACTGGTGAAAAAATTGGGGAAAAAATGGGAAAAATTGGGGGAAATTTGGGGTTTGGGGTTACTGGTTTATACTGGTTTGTACTGGGAGGGGAAAAATGAGGGGAAAAAGGGGGAATTTGGGGAAAAACTGAGAAAAATTTGGGGAAAAAAATGCAAAAAAATGGGGAAAATATGATAAAAATTGACTAAAATATGGGAAAAAATGGGGAAAAAATGGGGAAAATTGAGAAAAAAATGGGAAAAAATTGGGAAAAATGGGGAAAATGGAAGAAAATTGAGGAAAAATGGGGAAAAATGGGGTTACTGGTTTTTACTGGTCTCTACTGATCCCTACTGGTTTATACTGGGAGGGGAGAAATGGGGGAAAATGGGGAAAAATTGGGAAAAAATGGGAAAAAAATGGGAGAAAATAATGGGGAAAATTGAGAAAAAAATTGGTTTATACTGGTTTGTACTGGTTTATACTGGGAGGGGAAAAATGGACGAAAATTGAGGGGAAAAATGGGGAAAATTGGGAGAAAATTGAGGAAAAAAAATGGGGGAAAATGGGGAAAAATTGGTTTTTGCTGGTTTGGACTGGTTTGAACTGGTCCATACTGGTTTATACTGGGAGGGGAGAAATGGGGAAAAATGGGAAAAAATGAAAAAAAATTGGAAAAAGTAGGGAAAAATTGAGAAAAAAACGGGGCAAAATGGGAAATTGGGGTTACTGGTTTATGCTGGTTTGAACTGGTTTATACTGGGAGGGGAAAAATGGGGGAAAATGTGAAAAAAAATGGGGAAAAAATCAGGAAAATTTAGGAAAAAAATGGGGAAAAATGGGGAAAAATGGAGAAAAAAATGGGGAAAAATGAGGAAAAATTGGGTTATACTGGTTTGAACTGGTTCATACTGGTTCATACTGGTTTTTACTGGTCTCCCCAGGCGCTGTCCCGCTGCAGGACTCACCTGTCCCACCTGTCCCGGCTAAGCTCCGCCCACTGCCAGCTGCAGCTCGGCCTGGGCAGCTTCCTGCGGGCCAAGGGCGTGGCCATGCTGCTAAGGGCCAGGTCAGCTCATTTGCATATCATTTGCATACCATTTGCATATCGGTTACACCCCTCTTGGGTGTCATTGCTAAGAATTTTAACATTTGCATCTCATTTGCATCTCATTTTTCTATGTAACTCTGTGTATCGTTTCCGCTCCCTTCATGTGACACTCATTTGCATCTCATTTGCATCTCATTTGCATATCGTCTACACCCATTTTTGGGTGTCATGGCTAAGAAATTTAACATTTGCATCTCATTTGCATCTCATTTTCTATGTCGTTTCCATGTAAATTTGTGTTCCGGCTGCATTCCATTTGCATCTCATTTGCATACATTTGCATATCATTTCCTTGCCCTTTTGGCTGTGATTTCTGTGGGATTTGGCGTTTGCATCTCATTTGCATCTCATTTTCTTTGCCATTTCTATGTCATTTTCTATTCTGTTTGCATTCCCTTCGTGTGACACTCATTTGCATCTCATTTGCATACATGTGCATATCGTTTAAATAACATTTCGGGTGTCATTGCCATGAAATTTAACATTTGCATCTCATTTGCATCTCATTTTCCATGCCGTTTCTATGTAATTCTGCATGCCATCTGCATTCCCTGCATCTGTCACTCATTTACAGCTCATTTGCATACATTTGCATATCACTTACATGCCGTTCCTGCATATAATTTGCACGTCTTTGCGTGACTATCTGCATGTCATTTGCATGTCATTTGCATACAATCGACCCACTGAGTCACAATCTGCATGCCGTTTGCATGCAATTTGCATGTAATTTGCATATAATTTATTTACTGTTTGAGTGGAAATCCGTGTTTAATTTGCATATAATTTGCATATAATTTCCTGCTGTTAGAGGTGCTTTCTGCATGTCATTTGCATGTCATTTGCATATAATTTGCATACAGTATGAGTTGCAATCTGCATTTAATTTGCATATGATTAGCATAGAGTTGACTGTTGTTTTTACCTTTTCCTGCATATAATTTGCATATAATTTGCGTGTAATTTGCACACTCTGAGTTGCTTTCTGCATGTCATTTGCATATAATTTATTTACTGCTTGAGAGGAAATCAACGTTTAATTTGCATTTAATTTGCATATAATTTGGGTATAATTTGTGTGTAATTTGCACGCTCTGAGTTGCTCTCAGCATGTCATTTGCATGTCATTTGCATATAATTTATTTACTGTTTGAGGGCAAATCTACGTGCCATTTGCATATAATTTGCATATAATTTGCATATCATTTCCTGCTGTTAGAGTTGCTTTCTGCATGTTATTTGCATATAATTTCCCCACGGTTTGAGTGGCAATTTGCATATAATTTGCATCTAATTTGCATATGGTTTACAGCTGTTTTGGTTCTTTCCCGCGTGTGATTTGCATATAATTAGCATATACTATCCTGGCCCCGCCCCCTCATTAGCGCTGATGAATATTCACAGGCTGGAGGAGCTGAAGGTGCTGCTGGACACTTACCCCTCCCCCACCATCGCTGCCCACCGCCGCATCCGGTTTGTACTGGTTATACTGGTTTATACTGGGATGAACTGGGAGGGACTGGGAGGGACTGGGATTGGACTGGGATTGAACTGGGATGGAACTGGGATGGACTGGGATGGACTGGGATGGACTGGGATGGACTGGGATGGACTGGGATTAAACTGGTTTATACTGGGATGGACTGGGATGGACTGGGATGGACTGGGATTGACTGGTTTATACTGGGATTGAACTGGGATTGAACTGGTTTATACTGGGATGGACTGGGATGGAACTGGTATTGAACTGGGATGGACTGGGAGGGAATGGGATTGAACTGGTTTATACTGGGATGAACTGGGATGGACTGGGATGGACTGGGACGGAACTGGTTTATACTGGGATTGAACTGGGATGGAAGTGGGATTGAACTGGTTTATACTGGGATGGACTGGGATGGAACTGGTATTGAACTGGGATGGATTGGGATGGACTGGGACGGAACTGGTTTATACTGGTTTAGGGTTTTTTTAGGATTTTGTTTTTGGTTTTTTAGGGTTTTTTTCCTGAATTTTTGGGGTTTTTTTGGGTTTATTTGGGTTTTTTTCCTTACTGGTCCATACTGGTTTATACTGGTTTGGGGTTTTTGGGATTTTTTTGGGATTTTTTTTTAATTTTGGGGGGATTTTTGGGGTTTTTTCCTGAATTTTTTGGGGTTTTTTTTGGTTTTTTTGATCCATACTGGTTTCTACTGGTTTCTACTGGTTTTCCCTGACCACGCCCCCTTTTCCCTTGCAGGGCGGAGCTCCTCAGTGGGCGTGGCCAAGCCGAGGCCTCGGCGGCCATCTTGGGGGCGGAGCTTCGGCAGCTTCGCGCTTTGGGGCCAAAATTGGGGGATTTGGCTCAGGAATTGGGGAGAATCCGGCAGGAGGCGGAGCAGAGGCGCTGGGCGCTCAGGGAGCTCCGCCCACCTCATTAGCATACCGCCGGCCACGCCCACCGGGGGGGAAAGAGCAAAATTTGGGGGGAAAAAGAGCAAAATTTGGGGGAAAAATGGGAAAATTTGGGGGAAAAATGGGAAAATTCGCCCAAATTCAACACAAAATCCTGAAAATTTACCCCAAATTGACCAAAATTTGGGGGAAAAATGGGAAAATTTACTGAAATTCGACCCAAAATCCTGAAAATTTGCCCAAAATCGACCAAAATTCACCCAAAATTGAGCTAAAAATCACTCAAATTCAGCCCAAAATTGACCCAAAATTTCAGCCCAAATTCACCCAAATTGACCCAAAATTCAGCCAAAAAAAGAGAGCAAAATTTGTCCGAAATCTGGGGGAAAAATGGGAAAATTTGGGTTAGAAACAATAAAATTCATCAAAACTCAACCCAAAATGCTGAAAATTTACCCCAAAATTGCCCAAATTTGACCAAAATTTGGGGGGAAAATGGGAAAATTCACCGAAATTCGACCCAAAATCTTAAAATTTACCCCAAAATTGCCCAAAATTGACCAAAATTCGCCCAAAAATGAGAGCGAAATTCACACGAATTCAACCCAAAGTCCTGAAAATTCGCCCCAAAATTGACCAAAATCGCCAAAATTCAGCCCAAACTGACCCAAAATTTACCAAAAATTCACCCAAATTCAGCCCAAAATTCACCCAAAATTTCATCCAAAATTCACCCAAATTCACCCAAAATTCAGCTCAAAATTTACCAAAAAATCACCCAAATTCAGCCCAAAACTGACCCAAAAATTTCGGCCAAAATTCACCCAAATTCAGCCCAAATTGACCCAAAATTCAGCTAAAAATCACTCAAATTCAGCCCAAAATTGAGCTAAAATTTCAGCCCAAATTCACCCAAATTGACCCAAAATTGGCCCAAAATTTACCAAAAATTCACCCAAATTGACCCAAAATTGCCAAAATTCATCCCCAAATCCCCCAAACTTACCCCAAAATCCCATTTCCCTTCAAATCCTATTTATTTCCTCAAAAATCCCAAATTTCTTTTCCCCAAAAATCCAATTTTTTTCCCGAAAAATCAATTTTTTTCCCAACTTTTTCCCCAAAAAATCAAAATCTTTTATCCTTTTTTCCCCAAAAATCCCCAATTTTTCCCCCAAAAATCCAATTTTTTCCCATTTTTCCCCAAAAAATCACATTTTTTTCCCCAAAAATCAAAATTTTCCCAATTTTTCCTCCAAAAAACTTAATTTTTCCCCTCAAAATCCCCAAACATGTGGAAAATTCTGGAAAAACCAATCCAGCCGGAAGCTCCGCCCCCTCATTAAAATACCGCTGGCCACGCCCACTGAGTGTTTGTCCTTATATGGGCATTTGGGGGGATTTGGGATTTTGGGGTGAAATTCGGAGATTTTGGGCAAATTTGGGTCAAAATTTGGGATTTTGGAGACATTTTGGGTTGGAATTTGGGAATTTTGGGAAATTTTGGGTTAGAATTTGGGATTTTTTGGGTTGAAGTTTGGGAATTTTGGGATGGAATTTGGGATTTTTTGGGGATTTTTTTTTTGGATTTTGGGATTTTTGGGTACATTTTGGGTTGAAAATTCAGATTTTTGGGTTGAAATTTGAGAATTTTGGGTAATTTTGGGTTGGAACTTGGAAATTTTGGGTCAGAATTTGGGGATTTTTGGGAATTTTGGGTTTAAAATTGGGATTTTGTGTTGGAATTTGGGATTTTTGGGGATTTTTTTGGGTTGGAATTTGGGAATTCGGGGGATTTTGGGTTGGAAATTGGGATTTTGGGGATTTTTGGTTGGAATTTGGGATTTTTGGGGATTTTGGGTTGAAATTCGGGAATTTTGGGTTAGAATTGGGGAATTTTGGGGATTTTTGGGTAGAAATTTGGGATTTTTGGGGATTTTGGGTTGGAATTTGGGATTTCGGGCGGAAAATTGGGATTTTTGGGGATTTTTGGGTTGGAATTTGGGGATTTTGGGTCGAAATTCCCCAATTTTGGGGCATCCAGACCCATGACGTCACCCCATCGCCCAAGCCACGCCCACAATGCCCTTAAATGGTCACAAATGGGCGGAGCCAAGCCATGATTGACAGCCGCGCTCTCCTTTCCCGCCGTTCCCTTGATTGACAGCTCGCCTCGCTCTCCCATTGGCTGCTCACCCCACGTGGCTCCACAGCTTTGATTGACAGCTCGCCTCACTCTCCCATTGGCTGCCGTGTTCCCGCCTCCACTTTGATCGACAGCTCAACTCGCCCTCCTATTGGCTCCCATTTTCCCTCCCCCCGCTGTGATTGACACCTCACCCTGCCCTCCCATTGGCTGAGGGGCAGGGAGCAGCCGCACCGCGCGCTCCCATTGGTTGGTCAGAAGGCGGGCTCGGCGCTGATTGGCCGCCGCCTCACGGCGGGGCAGAGCGCGGAGGAGCAGCAATGGCGGCCGGGCCTGGCGCGGCCGGAGCCGCTCGGGTCTCCTCGGGCCGCGACCTGAGCTGCGTGCCGGAGGTGGCGGGAGCGCTGGGAGCCGTGGCCAGGCAGGGGTGAGAGAGAGAAACCGCAATCCCCGGAAAAAACCCGAAATCCCGAGAAAAAAACCCCGAAATCCCCGGAAAAACCCGAAATCCCGAGAAAAAAACCCCGAAATTCCCGGAAAAACCGCCCCGAAATGCACGAAAAAACCCCAAAAAACCCGAAATCCCCTCAGTAAAATCATCCCGAAATCCGCGGGAAAACCCCGAAATTCCCGAGAAAAACTGCCCCGAAAATCCCAGAAAATCCCCCCAAAAAATCCGAAACCCCCTCAGAAAAATCATTCTGAAATCCCCGGAAAAACCCCGAAATTCCCGAGAAAAACCGCCCTGAAAATCCCCAAAAAAACCCTAGAAAATCCTTTAAAATACCCCGAATCCCCTCAGAAAAATAATCCCGAAATCCCCGGAAAAACTACCCCGGAATCGCGAAAAAACCACCCAGAAATGACCCCGAAAATAAAAAAAACCCTCCTAGAAAATGCTTTAAAAACCTCCGAAGTCCCCTCAGAAATTCCGCCCCGAAAATCCCAAAAAAACCCCAGAAAATCACCAAAAAACCCCAAAATCCCCTCAGAAAAAACACTCCGAAATCCCCCCAAAAATCTAAAAAACTCCCAGAAAATCACCAAAAAAAAACCCCCTAAAATCCCCTCAGGAAAACCACCCTGAAAATCCCCAAAAAAACCCCCAAAAAACCCTGAAATCCCGAAAACATCCACCTAGAAATTCCCGAAGAAAAACCCAAAATCCCCCCAAAAAACCCGAAAATCACCCTGAAAAAAACACCCCAAAATCCCAAAAAAATCTGGAAATCCCCAAAAAAAAAAAAACCCGGAAAAAACCCCAAAAATCCCAATAAAAACCCTGAAATCCCCTCCAAAAAAATTATCCCGAAATCCCAAAAAAGCCCCAAAATCCCCCCAAAAAGGGGAAAAAATCCAGAAAAAACCGGAAAAATCCCCAAAAAAATCCCCCCAAAAAATCCTGAAATCCCCTCAGAAAAATCATCCCAAAATCCCCAAAAAATCCCCAAAATTCCCCTAAATCCACTCAGGAATCCCAAAATTCCCGAATTCCCTCAGGGATTCCCAATTCCCAGTCCATCCCAGTCCATCCCAGTTCCATCCCAGTCCATCCCAGTCCATCCCAGTTCAATCCCAGTACAAACCAGTATAAAAAATTCCCATTTTTCCTCATTTTCCCCCATTTTTAACCCATTTTAACCCCTTAAACTCCATCCAAATCCTTCCCAGTTCAATCCCAGTCCATCCCAGTTCAATCCCAGTCCAAACCAGTATAAACCAGTAACTCCCAGTACCAAACCAGTACCAAACCAGTATAAAAAATCCTCTTTTTTCCCCATTTTTCCCCATTTTTAACCCATTTTAACCCCTTAAACTCCATCCAAATCCTTCCCAGTCCATCCCAGTTCCATCCCAGTCCATCCCAGTTCAATCCCAGTACAAACCAGTAACCCCAAACCCCATTTTTAACCCTTTTTTCCCCATTTTTAACCCTTTTTTCCCCATTTTTAACCCCTAAACCTCCCCTAAATCCCTCCCAGTTCCATCCCAGTCCATCCCAGTCCATCCCAGTCCATCCCAGTTCAATCCCAGTTCAATCTGAGTCCATCCCAGTTCAATCCCAGTACAAACCAGTAACCCCAAACCCCATTTTTAACCCTTTTTTCCCCATTTTTAACCCTTTTTTCCCCATTTTTAACCCCTAAACCTCCCCTAAATCCCTCCCAGTTCCATCCCAGTCCATCCCAGTCCATCCCAGTCCATCCCAGTTCAATCCCAGTTCAATCTGAGTCCATCCCAGTTCAATCCCAGTCCAAACCAGTAACCCCAAACCCCATTTTTAACCCTTTTTTCCCCATTTTTAACCCTTTTCCCCCCATTTTAAACCCCTAAACCTCCCCTAAATCCCTCCCAGTTCAATCCCAGTCCATCCCAGTTCAATCCCAGTCCATCCCAGTTCCATCCCCATCCAAACCAGTATAAACCAGTAACTCCCAGTCCCAAACCAGTATAAAAAATCCTCTTATTTCCCCATTTTTCCCCCATTTTAACCCCTTCAACTCCACCCAAACCCCTCCCAGTCCATCCCAGTCCATCCCAGTTCCATCCCAGTTCCATCCCAGTCCATCCCAGTCCATCCCAGTCCATCCCAGTCCATCCCAGTACAAACCAGTAACCCCAAACCCCATTTTTAACCCTTTTCTCCCCATTTTTAACCCTTTTTTTCCCATTTTTAACCCCTTAACCTCCCCTAAATCCCTCCCAGTTCCATCCCAGTCCCTCCCAGCCCCCTCCCAGTATAAACCAGTCCCCTCCCAGTATAAACCAGTTGGTTGCAGGTTCGATTTCCTGTGCATCCCGCTGTTCCATCCCCGCCACCGGCGCGAGTTCGCGCTCAGCCCGGCCAGGGAGCGCCTCGGGCCCCAGACCCGCTCCGACCTCCTGCTGGCCGGCAGAGGTACTGGGCATACTGGTTTATACTGGTTTTGTACTGGGAGGGCACTGGGGCAAACTGGGAGGGACTGGGAGGGGTTTGGGTGGAGGTTAAGGGGTTAAAATGGGGAAAAAATGGGGAAAAATGGGGAAAAAAGAGGATTTTTTTATACTGGTTTGTACTGGTTTGGTACTGGTTAGGTACTGGTTTGGTACTGGGAGTTACTGGTTTATACTGGTTTGGACTGGGAGGGACTGGGATGGGACTGGGAGGGCACTGGGGCAAACTGGGAGGGACTGGGAGGGATTGGAGTGGAGTTGAAGGGGTTAAAATGGGGGAAAAATGGGGAAAAAAGGGTTTTTTTATACTGGTTTGGTACTGGGAGTTACTGGTTTGGACTGGTTTGGACTGGGAGGGCACTGGGAGGGACTGGGAGGGGTTTGGGTGGAGTTGAAGGGGTTAAAATGGGTTAAAAATGGGGAAAAAAGAGGATTTTTTATACTGGTTTGTACTGGTTTGGGACTGGGAGTTACTGGTTTATACTGGTTTATACTGGTTTGGGATGAACTGAATTTTTAGTGAATTTTGGGTTGATTTTTTGGGATTTTGGGCTGAAAGTTTGCGGAAATTTGGGCTAAATTTTTGGGATTTTTGGGCTGAAATTTTGTGGGTTTTCGGGGTGAAATTTTGGGAATTTTGGGCTGAATTTTTGGGGTTTTTTGACTGAAATTTTTGGGATTTTGGGCTGAAATTTTGGGTTTTTTGAGCTGAAATTTTTGGAATTTTGCTGAATTTTTGGGAATTTTGGGCTGAAATTTTGGGGGATTTTGGGTTAATTTTGGTTCAATTTTGGGCTAATTTTGGGTTGAACTTTTGGGTTTTTTAGGCTAAATTTTTGGAACTTTGAGTTGAAATTTTAGGATTTTTTTTTCCAAAATTTTGGGCTTTTATTCTCCCTGACTGTTGAATCATTTTCTGCCAATTTTGGGCTAAATTTGTGATTTGGGGCTGAATTTTGGGGTTTTTTGGGCTGAAATTTTGGGGCTTTTTGGCTGAAGTTTTGGGAATTTTGGGCTGAAATTTTGGTTTTTAGGTCTAAATTTTGGGATTTTTTGCTGAAATTTTGGGGATTTTGGGTAAATTTAGGGGTGAATTTTGGGTCAATTTTGGGCTGAAATTTTGGGTTAATTTTTGGGTTTTTGACTGAAATTTTGGGCTTTTTGGGCTGAAATTTTGGGGATTTTTGGCTGAAAATTTGGGATTTTTTTCCTGAAATTTTGGGAATTTTTTGCTGAAATTTTGGGGATTTTGGGCTGAAATTTTGGGATTTCGGGTCAACTTAGGGGTGAATTTTGGGCTAATTTTGGGTTAATTTTGGGCTATTTTTGGGTTAATTTTGGGTTAAATTTTGGGTTTTTGGGCTAAATTTTGGGGTTTTTTGTTCTGAAATTTTGGGAATTTTTTGCTGAAATTTTGGGCTTTTATTCTCCCTGACTGTTGAATCATTTTCTGCCAATTTTGGGTTCAATTTTGGGCTCAATTTTGGGATTTTTGGCTCAGACTGGAACACTCTGATCGTCGGCAAACTGTCGCCGTGGATTCGGCCGGATTCACCTCTGGAGCACGTCAGGAAAAACTCCCAGAAGGTGGGAATTTGGGGAAAATTCGGGAATTTTGGGAAATTTGGGGAAATTTCGGGAATTTTTCAGATTTTTTTGGGACAATTTTCACCAATTTTTGATGATTTTTGATGATTTTTTACCAATTTTTGTTGCTTTTTCACGAATTTTCCCCAATTTTTTTTTTTTTTTGGGATTTTCAGGAATTGTGGGAAAATTCTGGGAATTTTGGGAAATTTTGGGTGAAATTTGGGGAATTTCTGAGGTTTTTTCGGATGATTTTCACCAATTTTTGATGATTTTTGATGATTTTTTGCTGATTTTTGCTGATTGGCAAATTTTTGTCTTTTTTTAAAAATATTTTCAGAAATTTTGGGAATTCTGAGAAAATTCCTTGAATTTTGGGTGGAATTTTGGGATTTTTGGGTGAAATTTTGGGAATTTTGGGAATTTTGGGTGAAATTTCAGTGATTTTAAGTGAAATTTTGGTGATTTTAAGGGGAATTTTTTGGCAAGTTTCAGGAATTTGGGGAGTTTTGGGGAAAATTTTGGGAATTTTGGGGAATTTTGGGGAATTTCTGAGGATTTTTGGGATCATTTTTGCCGATTTTTGATGATTTTTTGGTGGTTTTTTGCCAATTTTCGTTGATTTTTCGCAAATTTTCGCCAATTTTTTTCGGGAATTTCGGAAATTTGGGAATCCCTGAATTTTCTGGGATAAATCTGGGGAATTTCTCTCTCCAGACCTTGAATTTTCTGTAACTTTTGGACAAAGTTTTTAACCATTTTGGACAAATTTTTTGCTGATTTTGTAGCGATTTTTCCCAAATTTTTGCCAATTTTTCCCAAATTTTCTCTGCTTTTCCTGGGAATTTTGGGAATTTTGGGAATTCCAGGATTTTTTTGGGATAAATTTTGGGAATTTTCCTAGATTTCGAAGGATTTGGGGCAAATTTTTGCTGATTTTTCTCAAATTTTCACTGATTTTTTTGCGATTTTTCCCCAATTTTTGCCGATTTTTTGGGGGAATTTCAGGATTTTTGGGATTTTTGGGAATTCCATGATAAATTTAGGGAATTCTTCATCCCAGGCCCTCAATTTCCTGTCAATTTTGGGCTAAATTTCTAGCGATTTTTCTCAAATTTTTGCTGATTTCTCCCAAATTTTCGCTGATTTTTTTTTTTTTTTTTTGGATTTTGGGATTTTTGGGAATTTTGAGACTCCTGGGATAAATTTTGGGAATTCTGCATTCCAGACATCGAATTTTCTGTCAATTTGGGCCAAATTTGGAAGGATTTTGGGTCTAAAGGGATGAAATTTTTCCTGATTTTTGCAAATTTTCACTGATTTTTCCCAAATTTTCTCCGATTTGTCCAGGAATTTTGGGATTTTGGGGAATTTTGGGAATTTCATGATAAATTTTGGGAATTTCTCTCTACGGATCTTCAATTTTCTGTGGCTTTTGGGCCAAATTTTTGCTGATTTTTCTGAAATTTTTGCCTATTTTTTTGGCGATTTTTCTCAAATTTTCGCCAGTTTTTTGGGGAATTTCGGGGTTTTCGGGAATTTTTGGGAATTCCAGGATTTTTTGGGATAAACTTTGTGAATTTTGCTTTCCAGACCTTGAATTTTCTATCAAGTTTTGCCCAAATTTTTGACTATTTTGGGCAAATTTTCGCCAATTTTTTGGCGATTTTTCCCAAATTTTCTCCGATATTTTGGGAATTTGGGAATTTAGCATTTTTCCTGATAAATTTTGGGAATTCTGCCTTCCAGACCTTCAATTTTCTATCAATTTTTGCCCAAATTTTTGCCGATTTTTCTCAAATTTTCACCGAATTTTGTCAAATTTTCTCCGAATTTCCAACGAATTTCGGGATTTTTGGGATTTTATCATTTTTTGGGAGTAATTTTGGGAATTTTGTCTTCCAGACCTTGAATTTTTTCTTCTTTTTAAGCCAAATTTTGCTGGATTTTGGGCAAATTTTCACCGATTTTTGTCAAATTTTCGCCGATTTTCCCCAAATTTTCGCCGATTTTTTTGGGAATTTCAGGATTTTTGGGAATTTCGTTAATTCCATGATAAATTTTGGGAATTCTGCATTCCAGGCTCTCCGCCAGGAGCTGGATTTCGGGGCTTACCTGGGCCTGGCTGCTCACCTGGTTAATTTTTGGAATTCTGGGATATTTTTGGGATAAATTTTGGGAATTTCCCATTCCTGACCTTCAATTTTCTGTCCGTTTTGGGCCAAAAATTTTTGCTGATTTTTTTCTGGGAATTTTAGGATTTTTGGGAATTCCATGATAAACTTTGGGAATTTCCCACTCCAGACCTTCAATTTTCTGTCGATTTTTGCCCAAATTTTTGCCAATTTTTGTCAAATTTTCACCCTTTTTTTCCCAAAATTTCACCGATTATTTTGGGAATTTCAGGATTTCTGGAATCCCCAAATTTTTTGGGATAAATTTTGGGAATTTTGCATCTCAGACCTTGAATTTTCTATCAATTTTTGCCCAAATTTTCGCCGATTTTTGTCAAATTTTCGCCGATTTTCCCCAAATTTTCGCCGATTTTTTTGGGAATTTCGGGATTTTCGGGATTTTATCATTTTTTGGGATAAATTTTGGGAATTCTGCATTCCAGGCCCTCCGTCAGGAGCTGGATTTCGGGGCTTACCTGGGCCTGGCTGCTCACCTGGTGCCTCTGCGAGGATCTCACAACCCCAACCTGGCCAGGGGGCTCAGCGCTCACCTGCACAGCGGCCACCACTCCACTCAGGTGGGAAATCAAACTGGGTTATACTGGTTTGTACTGGGAGGGGGAAAAGAGCGAAAAAACGGGGGAAAAACTGAGAAAATCGGTGAAAAAATGGGGAAAATAGGTGAAAAAATGGGGAAAATCGGTGAAAAAATGGGGAAAATAGGTGAAAAAATGAGGATTTTAGAGCAAAAAATGGGGAAAATGTGGGGAAGAAAGGGTTAAAAATGGGGTTTGGGGTTACTGGTTTGTACTGGTTTGAACTGGGAGGGACTGGGAGGGGAAAAAATGGGGAGAAATGGTGAAAAAATGGGGAAAATATGGGAAAAATGTGGAAAAATTGGGAAAAAATGATGAAAAACTGGGAAAAAGTGGAGAAAAAATGGGGAAAAATGGGAAAAATCTTTGGGAAAATTTTTTGGGAAAATTGTGGAAAAAATGGAAAAATGGGGAAATTTGGAAAAAATGGGGGGAAATAATATGGAAAAAATTGGGAAAAGTGGGGAAAAATTGGGAAAATTGGGAAAATGGGAAAAATGGGAAAAAATGTGGGAAAAATTAGGGAAAAATGTGGAAAAATTGGGAAAAATTGGGGGAAAATTGGAAAAAAGGAGATAAATTGGGGGAAAATGGGCAGAAAACGGAGAAATTGGGGAAAATGGGGAAAAATGTGGAAAAGAAGGTGAGAAAAGTGGGAAAAATGGGAAAAAATTATGAAAAATTGTGAAAAAGTGGAGAAGAAATGGGGAAAAAATTAGGAAAAGTTGGGAAAAAATGTGGAAAAAAGTTTAAAAAATTGGGGAAAACTGGGAAAAGTGTGGAAAAAATGGGGAAAATTGGGAAAAAAATAAGAAAAATTGGGAAAAATGTTTAAAAAATTGTGGAAAAATGGGAAAAATTGGGAAAAAATGGAGAAAAATGGGAAAAATGGGGGGAAAATTAGGAAAAAATTTTAAAAAATTAGGAAAATTTGGGAAAAAACGTGGAAAAATTGGTGAAAAAATGGGGAAAAATTGGGGAAAAATGTTGAAAAAAGGTGGAAAAATAGAGATAAAATGGGGGAAAATGAGGGAAAATTGGGGAAAATCGGAAAAAGTGTGGAAAAATTTGTGGGAAAAATGGGAAAAATGTGGAAAAATTGGGAAAAAATTGAGAACAATGGGGAAAAAAGTGAAAGAAATGGGGGAAAATTTGGGGAAAATTGGGTGAAAATGGGAAAAAATGAGGAAAAAATAGGAAAAAATGGGGAAAAATATGGTTAAAAATTGTGAAAAAATGATAGAAAATTATGAAAAATGAGGAAAAAATGGGGAAAAATTGAGAAAAGTCAGAAAAAATTGGAAAAATTGGGAAAAATTGGGGAAAAAATTGGCAAAAATTTGTGAAAAATTGGGAAAAATGTTTAAAAAATTGGGGAAAAATGTGGAAAAAATTGGGGAAAAATTGGGGAATATTGGGGAAAAATTGTTAAAAAAATGGGGAAAAATGAAGAAAAATTGGGGGAAAATGGGAAAAAATTGGTAAAAATGGGGAAAAAATTAGGAAAAAATAGGGAAAAATTGGGGAAAATGGGAAAAATTAGGGAAAAATCTGGAAAAAATTGGGAAAAATATGAAAAAAATGGCAAAAAAATGTGGAAAAATGTGGGAAAAATTGGGAAAAATGTGGAAAAAATGGGGAAAATTGGGAAAAAAATAAGAAAAATTGGGAAAAATGTTAAAAATTGTGGAAAAATGGGAAAAAAGTGGGAAAAAATGGAGAAAAATGGGAAAAATGGAGAAAAAATTGGGAAAAATGGGGGAAAAATGAGGAAAAATTGGAAAAAAATTAGGAAAATTTGGGAAAAAACGTGGAAAAATTGGTGAAAAAATGGGGAAAAATTGGGGAAAAATGTGGAAAAAATGTGGAAAAATAGAGAAAAAATTTGGGAAAAATTGGGAAAAATTGGTAAAAATGTGGAAAAATTTGTGGGAAAAATGGGAAAAATGTGGAAAATTTGGGAAAATTGGGAAAATTTTTGGAAAATTTGGGAAAAGTTGTTAAAACCGTTGGGAATTGTCAGTTCTGGATCCAAGTCCCTTTGCTGCCGCCGGAGGATTCCCGCGATGACGTCATCGCCAACGAGGCCACGCCCACCGGCGAGGGGGGAGGGGCGGAGGAGGAGACCTGGATGTGGTGAGAGAATTTGGGAATTTGGGGGAAATTTGGGGATTTTGGGGGAATTTGGGGGAAAAATGGGGAAAAAATGGGAATTTTGGGAGAAAAAATGGGAATTTTGGGGGAAATTTGGGGAAAAATGAGAATTTTAGAGAAAAAATTGGGATTTTTGGGGATTTTTGGGAAAAATTTGGGGGAAAAATGGGGAAAAAATGGGAATTTTGGGGGAAAAATGGGAAATTTGGGGAAAAAATGGGGATTTTGAGGAAAAAATGGGGAAAAAATGGGAATTTTGGGGGAATTTGGGGAATTTGGGGATTTTGGGGGAAAAATGGGGAAAAAATGGGAATTTTAGAGAAAAATTGGGATTTTTGGGGAAAATTTGGGGCAAAAATGGGGAAAAAATGGGAATTTTGGGGATTTTTTGGGCAAAAAATGGGGAAAAATTGGGAATTTTGGGGGAAAAATGGGAAGTTTGGGAGGAAATCTGGGGAAAAGTTGGGAAATTTGGAGGCAAAATGGGTAAAAATGGGAATTTTGGGGATTTTGGGTGGAAATTTGGGGATTTTGGGAAATAAATGGGAATTTTGGGAGAAAAAAATGGGAAAAAATGGGAATTTTGGGAGAAATTTGGGGGGAAAATTGGAATTTTGTGGGAAAAAATGGGAATTTTGGTGTAAAAAAAGCAGAATTTTTGGGGTAAAAACCTGAAATTTTTGGGGTAAAAATCTGGGAATTTTTGGGGTGAAAAATTCTAATTTTAGGGAATTTTGGGGTAAAAAAAAGTAAATTTTGGGGTAAAAAAGTGTAAATTTTGGGGTAAAAACCTGGAATTTTTGGGGTAAAAATCTGGGAATTTTTGGGGTGAAAAACTCTGATTTTTGGGATTTAAAAAGTGCAAATTTTGGGTTCCAAAGTGTCATTTTTTGGTCATTTTTTTGTCCCCCAGGTGGCACCAATTCCGAACTCTCTGCGATTACAACAAGCGAGTGGCGCTGGGTGAGGGGCGGGGCCTGGCCCGGAAGTGACGTAATCAAACCGGGAGTGGGCGGGGCTTAAAGAGGAAGTGATGTCACACAACCCGGAAGTGGGTGGGAATTGAAATTCTGGGAATCCTAAAAAAAAATTTCGCTCAAAATTCACCAAATTGGGGGAAAATTTGGCCAAAATTTGCCCCAAAAATTGGATGAAAAATTTGGCTGAAAATTGTTTGAAAATTTCTCACAAAATTGGTGGAAAATTTGGATGAAATTTCCTGAAAATTTCACCCCAAATTGGTTGAAAATTTCGCCCAAAATTGGTTGAAAATTCTCTCAAAAATCCGCAGAAAAGGAAGAAAAAAAGTTCCCAAAAATCAGAAAAAATTCCCCAAAAAAATCAGAGAAAAAATCTGCAAAAAATCAGTAAAAAATCAACAGAAAAATCAGAAAAAAAAAATCCCAACAAATGAGAAAAAAAAAATTCCCAAAAATTTGGAAAAGAATCAGAAAAAAAAAACCCAAAAAATCAGGAAAAAATTGGGGAAAAAATCGTCAGAAAATCAGAAAAAAATCAGAAAAAAATCAGAAAAAAATTCCCAAAATGAGAAAAAAATCTGCAAAAAATCCGAAAAAATCCCCCAAAAATCAGAAAAAAATTACCCAAAAAATCACCATAAAATTGCTAAAAATCAGAAAAAAATGCCTTGAAAAATAAAAAATCCAAAAAAATTCTTAGAAGTCAGACAAAAATCCCAAAAAGTCAGAAAAAATCCCCAAAAAATCAGAAACAAATTACCCAAAAAAATCACTAAAAATGAGCAAAAAATGCTTTTAAAACATGTCCAAAAAAACCCAAAAAATCAGAAAAAAATGATTAAAAAATCCCAAAAAATGGGGGAAAAAAGTCCCCCAAAAAATCAGAAAGAAATCAGAAAAAAATTGAGAAAAAAATCACCAGAAAATCCTTCTAAAAATCGCTAAAAACCCCCAAAAAATGCCTTAAAAAATCGGAAAAAAATCCCAAAAAATCAGGAAAAAATCGTGAAAAAATGGGGAAAAAAAGTCTCAATAAAATCGGAAAAAAAAAATCCTAAGAAATGATTTAAAAATCCCCAAAAAGCCAGAAAAAATCAGAAAAAAATGGTAAAAAAAGCAGAAAATAGAGGGAAAAAAAATCTAAAAAATCTCCCAAAAAATCAGAAAAAAATTTCTAAAAAATTAGAAAAAAATCCCCCAAAAGTTGGTTAATCAGAAAAAAATCGGAAAAAAATTCCCCAAAAAATCAGAATGAAATCTGCAAAAAATCTGAAAAAAATCCGAAAAAACCTGAAAAAAAACCCTTAAAAAATAAAAAAAAAATTGGAAAAAACTCCCTAAAAAATCAGAACAAAATCTGCAAAAAGTCAGAAAAAATCTGAAAAAAATCCCCAAAATATGTGGAAAAAAAAAATGGAAAAAAACCCCCAAAAATCAGGAGAAAATGAGGAAAAAATCAGAAAAAAAAAAATGGGGAAAAAACCAGTGAAAAAATCAGAAAAAATCGGAAAAAAATCTCAAAAAATCAGCAAAAAATGCCTTAAAAAACAAAATCCCAAAAATCGGAAAAATCCCAAAAATCAGAAAATTTCGAAAATCCCAAAAATTCCCAAAATCCTTATTTTAATTTTTTCCCCCAAAGCCCTGGAGCTTGGCCCAGACCTCCCTTCCCCTGCTGCCTTGGCTCGCTGGCTGGGAATTGCTGAGAAAAAATGGGGAAAAATCAGAAAAAAATCAGAAAAATGTTAGAAAAAAATCAGAAAAAAATCCTAAAAAAAAAATCTGAAAAAAATCAGAAAAAAATGGGGAAAAAAATCAGAAAAAAATCCCCAAAAAATCAGGAAAATATCAGGAAAAAAATCGGTAAAAAAATCATTAAAAATCAGAAAAAAAACCGGAAAAAAATCAGGGAAAAATCCCGAAAAGTCAGAAAAAATACAGAAAAAATGCCCAAAAAATCAGAAAAAAATCTCAAAAAATCTCAAAAAATCAGAAAAAAAATCTCAAAAAAAATCAGAAAAAAATTAGAAAAAAATTGTTAAAAAATCACAAAAAATCTTTTAAAAATCATTAAAAAGTCAGAAAGAAATTCGAAAAAAATTGGAAAAAAATCCCAAAAAATCGGAAAAAAATCCCAAAAAATCAGAAAAAATTCCGAAAAAAATCCCAAAAAATTCCCAAAAATCCCAAATTTTTAATTTTTCCCCCCAAAGCCCTGGAGCTTGGCCCAGACCTCCCTTCTCCCGCCGCCTTGGCTCGCTGGCTGGGGGAACCAGTCAGAGCAGCTCTGCTGCCAACCTGGGAATTGCTGAGTGAAAAAATGGGGAAAAAATCAGAAAAATATCAGAAAAAATGAGAGAAAATTGAAAAAAAAAGAGAAAAAAAAAACAGAAAAAAAATCAGGAAAAAAATCCTTAAAAACTCATTTAAAATCAGAAAAAAAAAAAAAATTAGAAAAAAATCCCCCAAAAATCTGAAAAAAATCTGGAAAAAATAGGAAAAAAAAAATCCCAAAAAAATCGGAAAAAATTCCCAAAAAATCAGAAAAAATCCCCAAAAAATCAGAAAAAATTCCCAAAAAATCCGAAAAAATTCCTAAAAAATCAGGAAAAGAATGCAAAAAACCCTTTAAAAATCCCAAAAAAATCAGAGAAAAACCAGAAAAAAATCACCAAAAAATCAGAAAAAATCACGAAAAATCGCCAAAAAATGCCTTAAAAAATCGGAAAAAAATCCCAAAAAATCAGGAAAAATTCCCAAACTCTCTAAAATCCCATTTTTTTCCTCAAAAGCCCTGGAGCTTGGCCCAGACCTCCCTTCTCCCGCCGCCTTGGCTCGCTGGCTGGGGGAACCAGTCAGAGCAGCTCTGCTGCCAACCCGCCTGTTCCTCACCAACAAGAAAGGATTCCCCGTGCTGGGCAGAGCCCACCAGAGGCTGCTGGGACAGCTCCTCAAGGTACTGGGAGCGACTGGTTTATACTGGGAGAGGAAATTTGGGGAAAAAACGGGGAGAAACGGTGAAAAAATGAGGAAAATCGGTGGAAAAATGAGGAAAAAATGGGGGAAATGTGGGCAGGAAAGGGTTAAAAATGGGGAAAAATGGGGTTTGGGGTTACTGGTTTATACTGGTTTGTACTGGGAGGGACTGGGAGAGGAAATTTGGGGAAAAAACGGGAAAAAACGGTGAAAAAATGAGGAAAATCGGTGGAAAAATGAGGAAAAAATGAGGGAAAATGGGGGAAATGTGGGGAGGAAAGGGTTAAAATGGGGATTTTTTTTTTTCTTACTGGTTTGTACTGGTTTATACTGGGAGGGACTGGGAGGGACTGGGAGAGGGAAAATGGGGAAAAAACAGTGGAAAAAGGGGAAAAAACGGTGAAAAAATGGTGAAAATATGAGGAAAATTGGGGGAATGTGGGGAAGAAAGGGTTAAAAATGGGGATTTTTTCTTACTGGTTTATACTGGTTTGAACTGGTTTGGGACTGGGAGTCACTGGTTTATACTGGGAGGAACTGGGATGGACTGGGAGAGAGAAATGGGGAAAAAAATGGCGAAAAAAGGAAAAAAAAAGGTGAAAAAATGAGGAAAATTGGGGAAAAAAATAGAGATTAACCCCTTGTGGTCCATACTGGTTTATACTGGTTTATACTGGTTTATACTGGTTTGGACTGGGAGGGAACTGGGATGGACTGGGAGGAGAAAAATGGGGAAAAAAATGGCGAAAAATGGAGAAAAAAAAGGGCAAAAATGAGGAAAATTGGAAAAAATGGAGATTAACCCTTTGTGGTCCGTACTGGTCTATACTGGTCTATACTGGTTTATACTGGTTTGTACTGGTTTGGTGATTTTGGGGAGTTTTTCGTGACTGGTTTGGGGTTTTTCCTACCCGTATTGGTCCATACTGGTTTATACTGGTTTATAATGGTTTCCATTTACCTATATGGGTTTATACTGGTTTATACTGGTTTATGCTGGTTTATACTGGTTTGGGGTTTTTTTGAGGTTTTTCCTTATTGGTTTGAGATTTTTTCTACCCATACTGGTCTGTATTGGTCTATACTGGTTTATACTGGTTTGTACTGGTTTGTATTAACCTATACTGGTTTATACTGGTCTAAACTGGTCCATACTGGTTTATACTGGTTTATATTAACCCATACTGGTTCATACTGGTTTATACTGGTTTATACTGGTCCATATTAACCCCTTGTTGCCCATACTGGTTTCTATTAACCCCTCGTGTTCCATACCGGTTTCTATTAACCCATACTGGTCTGTACTGGTCCATACTGGTCTATACTGGTTTATACTGGTTTATGCTGGTTTATACTGGTTTATACTGGTTTATACCGGTTTATACTGGTTTCCCCCACAGCTGGACGTGCAGATCATCCTGCAGGGCTCCTCCCACCGCTGGGAACTCACTGGTTTATACTGGTTTCCGTTAACCCCTTGGTGTCCATACTGGTTTAAATTAACCCTTTGTTGTCCATACTGGTCCATACTGGTCTATACTGGTCCATACTGGTTTCCCCCGCAGCTGGACGTGCAGATCATCCTGCAGGGCTCCTCCCACCACTGGTTTATACTGGTTTCTATTAACCCCTTGTTGCCCATACTGGTCAATAATGACTCATACTGGTCTATATTAACTCATACTGGTTTGTACTGGTTTATACTGGTTTATACTGTTTTTTTCTCCAGCTGGACGTGCAGATCATCCTGCAGGGCTCCTCCCACCGCTGGGAACTCCATTAACCCCTTGGTGTCCATACTGGTTTCTATTAACTCCTTGTTGCCCATAGTGGTCAATAATGACTCATACTGGTCTATAGTAACTCATACTGGTCCATACTGGTCTATACTGGTTTATACTGGTTTCCTCTCCAGCTGGACGTGCAGATCATCCTCCAAGGCTCCTCCCACCACTCGGGCCGGCCCCTCCAGGCCTACCTGCAGTACCTGGAGCACCTGGGGCAGCACCGCCCTCCCCCCTCGGCCTACGAGATCTACGCCCGGGGATACGAGGATTACCTGCAGAGCCCCCTGCAGGTGGGGAGATTTGGGGGGAAAAGGGGGGAAATTGGGAAAATTGGGGAAAAAAGGGGGAAAAATTGGGAAAAATTGGGGAAAAAGTGGGGAAAATAGGGGGAAAAATGGATAAAAGTACAAGGATTACCTGCAGAGCCCCTGCAGGTGGGGAGATTTGGGGGAAAAGGGGGAAATTGGGGAAAAATGGGGAAATTGGGGGTAAAATGGGGAAAATGAAAAATTGGGGAAAAATGGGGAAAATTGGGGAAAAAATGGGGAAAAATGGGAAAAATTGGGGAAAAATGGGGAAAATTGGGGAAAAAATGGGGAAAAAATAAGGAAAATTGGGAAAAAAATTGGAGAAAATGGAAAAAAAAGGGAAAAATTGGGGAAAATTGGGAAAATTGGGGAAAATTGGGGAAAATGGGGAAAAAATGGGGAAAAATGGGAAAAATTGGGGGAAAATTGGGGAAAATGGGAAAAAAATAGGGAAAAATGGGAGAAAATGGGGGGAAATGGGGAAAAAATGGGGGATAAATTGGGAGAAAATGGGAAAAATGTAATAAAAGTGGGGAAAAAATGGGGAAAAAAGGATAAAAAATGGTTCTCAGGATTACCTGCAGAGCCCCCTGCAGGTGGGGATTTGGGGAAAAATGGGGGAAATTGGGAAAATTGGGGATAAAATGGGGATAAAATGGGGAAAAAATGGGAAAAATTGGGGAAAAAGTGGGGAAAATAGGGGGAAAAATGGATAAAAAGGGCTACAAGGATTACCTGCAGAGCCCCCTGCAGGTGGGGAATTTGGGGAAAATTGGGAAAATTGGGGAAATTGGGAAATTGGGAAAAATTGGGGAAATTGGGAAAATGGGGAATTGGGGAAAATTGGGGAAAATTGGAGAAAATTGGGGAAAATTGGGAAAAATGGAGAAAAATTGGGGAATAATGGGGAAAATTGGGGAAAATGGGGAAAAATTGGGGGAAATTGGGAAAAATGGGGAAAATTGGGGAAAATTGGGAAATTGGGGAAATTGGGGGAAAATATTGGGGGAAAATGGATAAAAAGGGTCGGTTCCTGCAGAGCCCCCTGCAGGTGGGGAGATTTGGGGGGAAATGGGGAAAAAATGGGGAAATTGGGGGTAAAATGGAGAAAAAATGGGAAAAATTGGGGAAAAAAGGGGGAAAATTGGGGAAAATTGGGGAAAAATGGGGATAAAATGGGGAAAAAATGGGAAAAATTGGGGAAAATTGGGGGGAAAATGGGGTAAAAATAGGGAAAAATTGGGGAAAAAATGGGGAGAAAATGGGGGGAAATGGGGAAAAAATGGGGGATAAATTGGGAGAAAATGGGAAAAATGTAATAAAAGTGGGGAAAAAATGGGGAAAAAAGGATAAAAAATGGTTCTCAGGATTACCTGCAGAGCCCCCTGCAGGTGGGGATTTGGGGAAAAATGGGGGAAATTGGGAAAATT
Source organism: Lichenostomus cassidix (assembly GCF_008360975.1). NCBI lineage: Eukaryota > Metazoa > Chordata > Aves > Passeriformes > Meliphagidae > Lichenostomus > Lichenostomus cassidix. The sequence goes on along the minus strand of NW_028147270.1, from coordinate 195,643 downwards.
GGGGGGAAAAAGGGGAAAATGGGGAAAAAAATGGGGAAAAATGGAGAAAATCAGTGAAAAAATGGGGAGAATTGGTGAAAAAATGGGGAAAAAATGGGAAAATTGGGGGAAAAAATGAGAAAAAATTTGGAAAAAAGGGAAAAAAAATTAATTTTAAAATGGGGAAAAAATCAATTAAAAATGAATAAAAAATTAAATAAAAAATTGGGAAAAAAGGAAAAAATAAATAAAAATTGATTTTAAAATGGGGAAAAATAAGGGAAAAAATGGGGAAAAATCAATTAAAAATGTATAAAAAATTAAAAAATGGGGAAAATTTGAGGAAAAATGGGGAAAAGTGGGGAAAATAATTAAAAAATTAAAAATTTGGAAAATGGGGAAAAATATGGAAAAATGGGAAAAATATTAATAAAAAATAAATCTGGAATGATGAAAAACTGGGTGAAGAAATGGGGGAAAATCAATAAAAATTAGCTAAAAAAGGGGAAAAAATTGGGACAAAAGAGGAAAAAATGAATAAAAAATTAAATGAAAAATAAGGTAAGAAGTGAAATAAAAACCGCGGAAAATTTGGGAAAAAATTGGTAAAAAAATTAATAAAAAATTGATAAAGAGTTTAATTAAAAGTGAGGGAAAATGGGGAAAAAAATGGGGAAAAAAAAAATCATCAAATAAAAAATTCAATTTAAAAAAAAAAAAATTTTTTTTTTTTTAAAAATTTTTAACTTGGAAATTTCAACCAAAAATTCAATTTGAAAATGGGAAAAAAAAAATGGGGAAAATCCAATTAAGAAAATAACAAAAACTTAAAAAATGGGAAAAAAACCGAAAAAATTAATTTTAAAAAATGGGGAAAAAATCCAATTAAAAAAAATAACAAAAAATTGAAAAAATGGGGAAAAAATTTAAAATTAATTTAAAAATGGGAAAAAATCCAATTTAAAAAATAATAAAAAATTGGAAAATGGGGAAAAACCGAAAATTAATTTAAAAATGGGGAAAAATCCAATTTAAAAAAAAAAAAAAAATTTGGAAAAAATGGGGAAAAAAACGAAAAATTAATTTTAAAAAATGGGGAAAATCCAATTAAAAAATAACAAAAAATTGAAAAAATGGGGAAAAAAATTAAAAAATTAATTTAAAAAAATGGGGAAAAAAATCCAATTTAAAAAAAAACCAAAAAATTGGAAAAAATGGGGAAAAAATGAAAAAATTAATTTTAAAAATGGGGAAAAAAATCCAAGAAAAAAAATAATAAAAAATTGGAAAAAATGGGGAAAAAAAAAGAAAAAATTAATTTTAAAAAATGGGGAAAAATCCAATTAAAAAAAAATAATAAAAATTGAAAAAATGGGAAAAAAAGAAAAATTAATTTTAAAAATGGGGAAAAATCCAATTTAAAAAAAAATAACAAAAAATTGGAAAAAATGGGGAAAAAAACGAAAAAATTAATTTAAAAAATGGGGGAAAAAATCCAATTTAAAAAAAAATAACAAAAAATTGGAAAAAATGGGGAAAAAATTTAAAAATTAATTTAAAAAATGGGGGAAAAAATCCAATTTTCCAGCCCCTGATGGACAATTTGGAGTCTCAGACCTACGAGGTGTTCGAGAAAGATCCCATCAAGTACTGCCAGTACCAGCAGGTATTTGCATAAAATTTGCATAAATTTGCATAAAATTTGCATAAATTTGCATAAAATTTACATTAATTTGCATTTTTGCGTTCATTTCGGTCGATACATCGATTTTTCTGGGGGTTGAATTGGGTTTGAAGAGCTGATTTGCATATTTTTGGAGATAAGTGGTGCAAAATTTCGGTTAGAAGTCGTTGAATTTGCATAAAATTTGCATAAATCTGCATCTCATTTGCATATTTACATTCATTTCTATCAGTATGTCGATTTTTCTGTGGGTTGAATTGGGTTTGAAAAGCTAATTTGCATATTTTCGGAAGGAATTTTGGAACATTTTGGTTGGAATTCATTTAATTTGCATAAAATTTGCCTAGATTTGCATCTCATTTGCATATTCGGTTTTCCTTCTATCAATAAATCGATTTTTCTGTGGTTTGAATTGGGTTTGAAAAGCTAATTTGCATATTTTTGGAAGGAATTTTGGGAAATTTTGGTTAGAATTCATTTAATCTGCATAAAATTTGCATAAATTTGCATCTCATTTGCATATTTGCGTTCATTTCCATCAACACATCGATTTTTCTGGGGGTTGAATTGGGTTTGAAGAGCTAATTTGCATTTTTTTTTGAAGGAATTTTGGGAAATTTTGGTTAGAATTCATTTAATTTGCATAAAATCTGGGTTAATTTGCATAAATTAGAGTCTAATTTGCATAAAACATGGGGTGATTTGAATATTCCAGGCTGGTGATTTGCATATTCGGTTCCCTAATAGATCTAATTTCATGATGAAGTTCTTATTAGTAAAAAGAATTATTATTTTCCTTTTCGAAAATGATCCCAATTTGCATAAAATTTGCATAATTTGCAATCAAATGGGATTTTTCTGAATTAATTTACACCTAATTTGCATAGAAACCAGCATGGCTAATTGAGATAACTGTGTAATTTGCATATTGAAATGTTAATTAGCGAGTTTGGTGGTTAGGTTTCAAGAAGTCGTGCTCTGATTTGCATAAATTTGCATAATTTTTGCCTAATTTGCATAACTTTGGCTTCCAAATCTCTGAAATTCTGTTTAAATTTGCATGGAATTGGTGCTAATTTGCATAACGTGAACGTTAATTTGCATATTAATGAGGTTTTTCGGGTGTTTGGGGTTTGGAGGTGAATGAATTTTTATCTAATTAGCATAAATTTGCATATTCAGGCCATTTTCAGGTGTCTGCAGGACAGAGTGCCAGAGGGGGAGAGAGAAACCAACGTGCAGTGAGTGACCCAAAAATCCCACATTTCACCCCAAAATCGAACCCAAAATTCACCCAAAAATACCCAAAATTTCATCCGAAATTTAACCCAAAATTCACCCAAAAATACCCAAAATTTCACCCAAAATAGTCCCAAAAATTCCCAAATTTAACCCAAAAATCCCACATTTCACCCCAAAATTTCACCCAAAATTCACCCAAAAATACCCAAAATTTCATCCAAAATTTAACCCAAATTTAACCCAAAAATCCCAAATTTCACCCCAAAATTGAACCCAAAATTCACCCAAAATTTCACCCAAAATAGTACCAAAAATTCCCAAAATTTCAACCAGAAATTCCCAAAAAATTCCAAATTTCACCCCAAAATTTAACCCAAAATATTCCCAAAAAATTCCAAATTTCACCCCAAAATTTAACCCAAAATTCACAAAATTTAACCCAAAATTCCCCAAATTTAACCCAAAATGTCCAAAATTTAACCCAAAAATGTCCCAAAAGTTCCCAAATTTCCCTTTCCCAAAATCCCAAATTTCACCCCAAAATTGAACCCAAAATATTCCCAAAAATACCCAAAATTTCATCCAAAATTTTACCCAAATTTAACCCAAAAATCCCAAATTTCACCCCAAAATTGAACCCAAAATTCACCCAAAAATACCCAAAATTTCATCCAAAATTTAACCCAAATTTAACCCAAAAATCCCAAATTTCACCCCAAAATTGAACCCAAAATTCACCCAAATTTCACCCAAAATAGTCCCAAAAATTCACAAATTTAACCCCAAAAATTCACAAATTTCACCCACAATTTAACCCAAAATATTCCCAAAAAATCCCAAATTTCACCCCAAATTTAACCCCAAAAAAATCCCAAATTTCACCCAAAATAGTCCCAAAAAATCCCAAATTTAACCCAAATTTAACCCCAAAAAATCCCAAATTTCAGCCAAAATTTCAACCCGAAATTCCCAAAATTTCACCCCAAAATGTAACCAAAATTTCACCTAAAAATTCCCAAAATTTCAGCGGAAATTCCCAAATTTTACGTTTTTTGGGGGTTTTTTGGGGTTTTTTTGGGGTCGTTTTTGGAGTAGTTTTTGGGTAGTTTTTGGGTAATTTTGGGGTCATTTTTAGGGATTTTTGGGTCATTTTTGAATGTTTTTTGGGGTCCTTTTGGGGTGTATTTTGGGTCATTTTTGGAGTCATTTTTGGTGTATTTTTGGGGAATTTTGGGTCATTTTTGGGTAATTTTTCAGGGTTTTGGGTCATTTCGGGGTCTTTTTTTTGGGTTTTTTGGTTCATTTTTAGGGGTTTTTGGGGTATTTTGGGTCATTTTGGCGGTTTTGTGTCATTTTGGGACATTTTTTGGGGTCATTTTTAGGTAATATTTGGTGGGTTTTGGGTCACTTTGGGGTCATTTTTAGGGAGTTTTGAGTCATTTTTCGGGTTTTTTGGGGTCATTTTTGGGTGTTTTTTTGGGTCATTTTTCAGGATTTTGGGGTCATTTTTGGGGTTTTTCAGGTCATTTTTGGGGTTTTCGGGGTCGCTGAGTTGATTTTTGGGGTGATTTTGGGTTTTTTTCCCCCATTTTCAGGGGAGTTCTGGTGAATTTTGGGGTCATTCTTGGGTCATTTTTCAGGATTTTGGGGTCATTTTTTGAGTCATTTTTTGGATTTTTCCAGGTGGTTTTTTGGGGTTTTTCAGGTGTTTTTTGGGGGTTTTTTGGGTGTTTTTGGGGTTTTTCGGGTGGTTTTTGGGGTTTTCGGGGTCGCTGATCCCATTTTTGGGGTCGCTGAGTTGATTTTCGGGGTGATTTTGGGTGATTTTGGGGTTTTTTGGGTGTTTCCAGGGTGGTGATGGTGCATTTTCGGGTCATTTCTCAGGGTTTTGGGGTCATTTTTGGGTCATTTTTGGGGTTTTTTGGGTGGTTTTTGGGGGTTTTTGGGGTCGCTGATCCCATTTTCGGGGTCGCTGAGTTGATTTTCGGGTTGATTTTGGGTGATTTTGGGGTTTTTTGGGTGTTTCCAGGGTGGTGATGGTGCATTTTGGGGTCATTTTGGGTCATTTTTGGGGTTTTTTGGGCGGTTTTTGGGGTTTTTTGGGGTCATTTTTGGGGTTTTTGGGGTCGCTGATCCCATTTTCGGGGTCGCTGAGTTGATTTTCGGGGTGATTTTGGGGTTTTTTGGGTGTTTTCAGGGTGGTGATGGTGCATTTTGGGGTCATTTCTCAGGGTTTTGGGGTCATTTTTGGGTTAGTTTTGGGGTTTTTCAGGCCGTTTTTGGGGTTTTTCGGGTGGTTTTTGGGGGTTTTTGGGGTCGCCGATCCCATTTTCGGGGTCGCTGAGTTGATTTTCGGGGTGATTTTGGGTGATTTTGGGGTTTTTTGGGTGTTTCCAGGGTGGTGATGGTGCATTTTCGGGTCATTTCTCAGGGTTTTGGGGTCATTTTTGGGTCATTTTTGGGGTTTTTTGGGTGGTTTTTGGGGGTTTTTGGGGTCGCTGATCCCATTTTCGGGGTCGCTGAGTTGATTTTCGGGTTGATTTTGGGTGATTTTGGGGTTTTTTGGGTGTTTCCAGGGTGGTGATGGTGCATTTTGGGGTCATTTTCGGGTCATTTTTCAGGGTTTTGGGGTCATTTTTGGGTCATTTTTGGGGTTTTTCGGGTGGTTTTTGGGGGTTTTCGGGGTCGCTGATCCCATTTTTGGGGTCGCTGAGTTGATTTTCGGGGTGATTTTGGGTGATTTTGGGGTTTTTTGGTTATTTCCAGGGTGGTGATGGTGCTGGGCGCCGGCCGAGGCCCTTTGGTCTCTGCTGTGCTCAGAGCTGCTCGGCAGGCTGGAGCCAAAGTCAGGATTTACGCCGTGGAGAAAAACCCAAACGCCGTGGTGACGTGAGTATTGATCGGTATTGGTTATTGATTATTGATCGGTTATCGATTGGGATCAATAGGGATCAATAGGGATGGATAGGAACCCAATAGTGACCCCAATGGGGATCAATAAGTCAGGATCTACGCCGTGGAGAAAAACCCAAACGCCGTGGTGACGTGAGTATTGATCCGTATCGGTTATTGATTATCGATCGGTTATCGATTGGGATCAATGGGAACCCAATGGGGATCAATAGTGACCCCAATGGGAGCCAAAGTCAGGATCTACGCCGTGGAGAAAAACCCAAACGCCGTCGTGACGTGAGTATTGATCGGTATTGGTTATTGATTATCGATCGGTTATTGATTGGTATTGATCGGGATCAATAGGAACCCCAATGGGGATCAATAGTGACCCCAATGGGAGCCAAAGTCAGGATCTACGCCGTGGAGAAAAACCCAAACGCCGTGGTGACGTGAGTATTGATCGGTATTGGTTATTGATTATCGATCAGTTATCGATTGGGATCAATAGGAACCCCAATGGGGATCAATAGTGACCCCAATGGGAGCCAAAGTCAGGATCTACGCCGTGGAGAAAAACCCAAACGCCGTCGTGACGTGAGTATTGATCCGTATTGGTTATTGATTATCGATCGGTTATCGATTGGTATCAATGGGGACCCAATGGGGATCAATAGTGACCCCAACGGGAGCCAAAGTCAGGATCTACGCCGTGGAGAAAAACCCAAACGCCGTCGTGACGTGAGTATTGATCGGTATTGGTTATTGATTATTGATTGGTTATCGATTGGTATTGATCGGGATCGATAGGAGCACAATGGGGATCAATAAGTCAGGATTTACGCCGTGGAGAAAAACCCAAACGCCGTCGTGACGTGAGTATTGATCGGTATCGGTTATTGATTATCGATCGGTTATCGATTATTGATCAGGATCAATAGGGATCATCAATTAGTGCTAATTAGTGCTAATTAAGGCTAAATGATGCCAATTAAAGGTGGAAAAGTGTCAATGGGGGGTGGGGGTGAAGTTATTGATCACCGGAGTGTTATTGATTACTTATTGGAATTATTGGTAAGTCATTTTATTGATCATTAATGAACGAAATAATGGTAATTAGTGCTAATTAAGACTAATTAGAGCTAAATAATGTGAATTAAAGGGGGGAAAATGTCAGTGGGAGGTGTGGGTGAGGTTATTGATCAGAGACACTTCATTGATTACTTACTGGAAATGTTTGTAAATGGAATTATTGATCATTAATGAACCAATTAGTGCTAATTAGTGCTAATTAACATTAATTAGAGCTAAATAATGTGAGATAAAGGTGGAAAAAACATCAATGGGTGGTTCGGGTGAAGTCATTGATCAGAGACACTTTATTGATTACTTATTGGAAACATTTGTAAAGTGATTTTTTGATGATTAATGAACCAATTAACGCTAATTAGTGCTAATTACCGCTAATTAGAGCTGAATAATGTGAATTAAAGGTGGGAAAATGTCAGTGGGAGGTGCAGGTGAGGTTATTGATCACCAGGGTGTTATTGATTTCCTATTGGAAATGTTTGTAAAGTGATTTATTGATGATTAATGAACCAATTAAGGCTAATTAACGCTAATTAATGCTAATTAGGCTGGAGAACTGCCAGTGGGAGGAGTGGGGCTCTCAGGTTCAGGTGGTCCAGCGGGACATGAGGGGCTGGGAAGCTCCCGAGGCTGCTGACGTCATCGTGTCGGAGCTGCTGGGATCCTTCGGGGACAACGAGCTGAGCCCCGAGTGCCTGGATGGGGCCAGGGGGTGTCTGAAAGGTGGGGAAAATGGGGCGAAAAACGGGGATTTTGGGAAAAAAAACGGAATTCAAATCGGGTGAAAAATGGGGAAGATATGGGGAAAAAATGGGATTAAATTTGGGGAGAAATGGGGGAAAAAATAGGGGAAAAAATAGAGAAAAATGGTGAAAAATGGGGAAATAATGGGAGGAAAAAAGGGGGGAAAAATGGGGATTTTGGGAAAAAAAACGGAATTGGAATCGGAGTTAGGATGGCGAAGATATGGGGAAAAAACGGGGAAAAATGGGGAAAAAACCGGAATTAAAATCATGGAAAAATGGGGAAAAAATGGGGAAAAATGGGAAAAATCGGAGGAAAAATGGGGGAAAAAATGGGGATTTGGGGAAAAAAACGGAATTGGAATCGGAAGAAAAATGGGGAAGATATGGGGAAAAAACGGGGAAAAATGGGATTAAAATCGGGGAAAAATGGGGAAAATAATGGGGAAAAAATGGGGAAAAAGGAGAGGAAGTGGGAGAAGAAAATGGGGGAAAAGAGGAGGAATTTGGGAAAAAAAACGGAATGAGAATTGGATGAAGTGTGGGGGAGAGAAAGAGAAAAAGTGGGAAAAATTGGGTAATAAATTTGGGATTAAAATGGGGAATAAATGGGAAAAAATGAGAAAAAAATGGGAAAAAATGGAATTAAAATTGGGGAAAAAATGGGGAAAAATGGGAAAAATATGGGAGAAAAATGGGGAATTTTTGGGGTGGAAAAAATGGAAATTTGGGTGGGAAAAAGTGGGAATTTGGGTGGAAAAAGTGGGATTTTTCGGGGAAAAAACTGGGATTTTGGGGTGGAAAAAAATTGGATTTTGGGGTCAAAAAATGTGATTTTTTTCGGGGAAAAAAGGGATTTTTGGTGTAAAAAAAATGTGATTTTTGGGTTGAAAAATTGGACTTTTTGGGGTTGAAAAATGGGATTTTTTGGAGGAAAAAACAGGATTTTTGCCATGAAAAAATGGAATTTCAGCTTGGAAAAATGCAAATTTTTCGGGGAAAAAATGGGATTTTGGGGTGAAAAAATGGGATTTTTTGGGGAAAAAAATGGGATTTTGAGTGGAAAAATGTGATTTTTTCGGAAAAAATGGGATTTTTTGGGGAAAAAATGGAATTTTTGGGTGGAAAAAAATGGGATTTTAGGGTGGAAAAATAGGATTTTATTGGGGTGGGAAAATTGGGAGTTTGGGGAGGAAAAATGGGATTTTTCAGGGAAAAAAGTGGGATTTTGGGGTGGAAAAAAATTGGATTTTTTGGGGTGGAAAAATGGGATTTTTGGGGTGAAAAAATGGGATTTTTTGGGGAAAAAATGATTTTGAGGGAAAAGTGTTTTTTCGAAAAATGGGATTTTTTGGGGAAAAATGAATTTTTGGTGGAAAAAATGGGATTTTGGGGTGAAAAATGTGATTTTTTTGGGTTGAAAAATGAGATTTTTTTGGGAAAAAATTAAATTTTTGGGTGGAAAAAAATGGGATTTTGGGGTTGAAAAATTGGATTTTTTGGGGCGGAAAAATTCAATTTTTTGGGGTCCAAAAATGGGGTTTTGGGGTGGAAAAATTATATTTTTTAGGTCAAAAAAAGTGATTTTTTTCAGCAAAAAAAAGAGATTTTGGGGTGGAAAAATGTGATTTTTTGGTGGAAAAAAAGGGGGATTTTTTGGTCAAACCCCAAATTTCCCAAATTTGCCGTTTTTCCCCCCAAATGCAGCGGATGGAGTTTCCATCCCCCAATCCTACACCTCCTTCCTGGCTCCGGTTTCCTCCTCCAAACTCTACAACGAGGTCAGAGGCTGCCGGGAGCACGACAGGCACCCCGAGGTATGCCGGGAAAGGGGCGGGGCTGAGAAAAAATGGGGAAAATTTGGGGGAAAATGGGGAAATCTGGGGAAAAAATGGGGAAATTTGGTGAAAAAATGGGGAAAATCGGTGAAAAAATGGGGAAAATCGGTGGGAAAATGAGGATTTTAGAGCCAAAAATGGGGAAAAAATGGAGCAGAAAGGGTTAAAAGTAGGGAGAAAGGGGCGTGGCTTGGGAAAAGGGGCGGGGCCAAGAAAAATTGGGGGAAAAATGGGGAAAAAATGGGAAAAATTCAGGGAAAAATGGGAAAAAAATTGGGGAAAAAATAGGAGAAAAATTGGGGAAAATTGGGGGAAAAATGAGGAAAAAATTGGTGAAAAAATGGGAAAACATTGGGGAAAAAATGGGAAAATTGGTGGAAAATTGGGGAAAAAATGGGAAAATTGGGGAAAAATTGGGGAAAAAATGGGAAAAATGGGAAGAAAAAATGGGAGAAAAATTGGGGGAAAATTAGGGGAAAAATGAGAAGAAAAGGGGAAAAAATGAGGAAAAAAATGGGGAAAAATGGGAAAAATTGGGGGAAAAATGGGGAAAAATGGGAAAAATTTTGGAAAAAATGGGAGAAAAATTGGGGGAAAAATTGGGAAAATTTAGGGAAAAAATTGTGGGGGAAATGGGAAAACATTGATGAAAAATTGAGGAAAAAATGAGGAAAAAATTGGGGAAAAAATGGGAAAAATCAGGAAAAAATAGGAGAAAAATTGGGGAAAAATTGGGAAAAAAATGAGGAAAAATTAGGAAAAATGAGGAAAATTGGGGGAAAATGGGGAAAATAGAGAAAAATGGGAGGAAAATAGAAATGGGGAAAAAAATGGGAAAAATGCAGGAAAAAATGGGAGAAAAATTGGGGGAAAATTGGGGGAAAAAGTGGTGAAAAATGGAGAAAATTGGGGAAAAAATGGAGGAAAAAAATTGGTGAAAAATAGGAAAAATGGCAGAAAAATTGGGAAAAAAATGAGGAAAAAATTAGGGAAAAATGAGGAAAAAATTGGGGAAAAAATGGGGAAAATAGAGAAAAAAATGGGGAAAATTGGTGGAAAAATGGGGGAAAATGGGAAAAATTGGGGAAAAAATGGGAAAAAAATTGGGGGGAAAATGAGAAAAAAAATTGATGAAAAAGTGGGAAAAAGTGGGGAAAATTGGGGAAAAATGGGGAAATTTGGTGAAAAAATGGGGAAAATCGGTGGGAAAATGAGGATTTTAGAGCCAAAAATGGGGAAAAAATGGAGCAGAAAGGGTTAAAAGTAGAGAGAAAGGGGCGTGGCTTGGGAAAGGGGGCGGGGCTTGAAAAAACGGGGAAAATTTGGGGGAAAATGGGGAAAAAAATGGGAAAAATGCAGGAAAAAATGGGAGAAAAATTGGGGGAAAATTGGGGGAAAAAGTGGTGAAAAATGGAGAAAATTGGGGAAAAAATGGAGGAAAAAAATTGGTGAAAAATAGGAAAAATGGCAGAAAAATTGGGAAAAAAATGAGGAAAAAATTAGGGAAAAATGAGGAAAAAATTGGGGAAAAAATGGGGAAAATAGAGAAAAAAATGGGAGGAAAATTGGGTGAAAAATGGGGGAAAATGGGAAAAATTCGGGAAAAAATGGGAGAAAAAATTGGGGGGAAAATGAGAAAAAAAATTGATGAAAAAGTGGGAAAAAATGGGGAAAATTGGGGAAAAATGGGGAAATTTGGTGAAAAAATGGGGAAAATCGGTGGGAAAATGAGGATTTTGGAGCAAAAAATGGGGGAAAATGGAGCAGAAAGGGTTAAAAGTAGAGAGAAAGGGGCGTGGCTTGGGAAAGGGGCGGGGCTTGGAAAATGGGGAAAATTGGGGAAAAAATGGGGAAAAATTGGGGGAAAAAATGGGAAAATTTAGGAAAAAATTGGGGAAAAAATGGGAAAAATTGGGGAAAAATTGGGGAAAATAGAGGGAAAAAATGGGGAAAAAATGGGAAAATTTAGGGAAAAAATTGGGGGGGAAATGGGAAAAAATTGATGAAAAATTGAGGAAAAAATGAGGAAAAAATTGGGGAAAAAATGGGAAAAAATCAGGAAAAATGGGAGAAAAATTGGGGAAAAAAATGAGGAAAAAATTGGTGAAAAATGGGGAAAAATGAGGCAAAAAAATTGGTGAAAAAATGGTGAAAAAATGGGGAAAAATGGGGAAAAAAATTGGGGAAAAATAGGAAAAATTGGGGAAAAATGAGGAAATAATTGGGGAAAAATTGGGGAAAATGAGAAAAAAATTGGTGAAAAAATGGGAAAAATTGGGGAAAAAATGGGGAAAAATGGGAAAAAATGAGGACTTTAGAGCAAAAAGTGGGGAAAATAGAGGAAAAAAATGGGGAAAAAATGGGAAAAATTCAGGAAAAAATGGGAGAAAAATTGGGGAAAAATTCAGGAAAAAATGAGAAAAAAAAAGGGGAAAAAATGAGGATTTTCGAGCAAAAAAATGGGGAAAAAATGGAGCAGAAAGGGTTAAAAATAGCGAGAAAGGGGCGTGGCTTGGGGAAGGGGCGGGGCTTGGAAAATGGGGAAAATTGGGGAAAAAATGGGAGAAAAATTGGGGAAAAAAATGGGAAAATTTAGGGAAAAAATTGGGGGGGAAATGGGAAAAAATTGATGAAAAATTGAGGGAAAAATGAGGAAAAAATTGGGGAAAAAATGGGAAAAAATCAGGAAAAATGGGAGAAAAATTGGGGAAAATAGAGGGAAAATTGGGGAAAAAATGGGGGAAAATTGGGGAAAATTTGGGGAAAAATTGGGGGAAAAATTGGGGAAAAAATTGGGGAAAAATTGGGGGAAAAATGGGGGAAAAAATGGGAAAATTTAGGGAAAAAACTGGGGGGGAAATGGGAAAAAATTGATGAAAAATCCACGGAAAAATTTCAGGGAAAATTGCCCAAAAAATTCCAGGAAATTCCCAAAAAATCCCAGGTGTTTCCAGGTGTGATCCAGGTGTCCCAAATCCCTAAAAATTCTCAAAAAAACCTCAAAAAATTACAAAAAAATTTTTAAAAAATCCAAAAAATCCAAAAAATTCCCAAAAATTCCCAAAAAATTCCCAAAAAATTTCAGGTGTTCCCAGCTGTTCCCAGCTGTTTCCAGATGTTCCCAGGTGTGATCCAGGTGTCCCAAATCCCTAAAAATTCCGAAAAAAACCTCAAAAAATCATAAAAAAAATTGAAAAAAAATTTAGAAAAAATCGAAAAAAAATCCAAAAAAATTCCAAAAAATTCCGAAAAATTCCCGAAAAATCCCAAAAAATCCCAGCTGTTCCCAGGTGTTCCCAGATGTTTCCAGGTGGGATCCAGGTGTCCCAAATCCCTAAAAATTCCGAAAAAAATCTCAAAAAATCATAAAAAAAATTTTTTAAAAACCCCAAAAAATCAAAATAAAATCCAAAAAAAATCCAAAAAATTCCCAAAAAATTCCCAAAAAATTCCCAAAAAATTCTCAAAAAATCCCAGGTGTTGCCAGGTGTTTCCAGGTGTTGCCAGCTGTGATCCAGGTGTGTTTTGCAGGCGCAGTTCGAGACGCCCTACGTGGTTCGGCTGCACAACTTCCACCAGGTTGCTTCACCTCTGCCTTGCTTCACCTTCCAGCATCCCAACCCAGGTGAGAAATTCCCAAAAAAATCCTCGGAATTCCCGGGAAAAATCCGCGGGAAAATCGTCTGAAATTCTGGGAAAAATCCGCGGGAAAATCGCCTCAAATTTCAGGGAAAAATCGCCCAAAATTCCGGGGAAAATCACCCAAAATTCCTGGAAAAATCGCCAGAAAAATCACCTGAAATTCCTGGAAAAATCACCCAAAATTCCAGGAAAAATTGGCCAAAATTCCAAAAAAATCCTTGGAATTCTCGGGAAAACCCGCGGGAAAATCGTCTGAAATTCTGGGAAAAATCCGTGGGAAAACTGCTTGAAATTCTGGGGAAAATCGCCCAAAATTCCAGGGAAAAGCACCCAAAATTCCCAGGAAAAAAATCACCCAAAATTCCAGGAAAAATTGTCAAAAATTTCAGGAAAAATTGCTAAAAATTCCCAGAAAAATTGCCGAAAATTCATAGAAAAATTGCCCAAAATTCCTGGGAAAATTGCCAAAAATTTCAGGGGAAAATTGCTGAAATTCCTGGAAAAATCACCCAAATTTCCAGGAAAAATCACCCAAAATTTCAGAAAAATCCTTGGAATTCCCGGGAAAAATCTGTGGGAAAATTGTCTGAAATTCCTGGAAAATTGCCTGAAATTCCTGGAAAAATTGCCAGAAAAAAAGCCCAAAATTCCTGGGAAAATCACCCACATTTTGTGGAAAAATCACCCAAATTTCCTGCAAAAAGTGCCTGAAATTCCCAGGAAAATCGTGCAAAATTCCAAGAAAAATCCCCAGAAAAATCGCCTGAAATTCCTGGAATAATCACCCAAAGTTCCTGGAAAAACCACCCAAAATTCCAGGTAAAAATCACCCAAAATTCCAGGAAAAATTGGCCAAAATTCCAAAAAAATCCTTGGAATTCTCGGGAAAATCTGTGGGAAAATCACTTGAAATTTCAGGAAAAATCCGCGGGAAAAATCACCTCAAATTTCAGGGAAAAATTGCCCAAAATTCCGGGAAAAGTCACCCAAAATTCCTGGAAAAATCGACAGAAAAATCACCTGAAATTCCAGGAAAAATTGCCCAAAATTCTTGGAAAAATCCTCGGAATTCCCGGGAAAAAAGCCAGAAAAAAACTGTTCAAAAATCGAAATAAAATTCAGAAGAAAATTGGGAAAAAATCAGAAAATAATCATAAAAAAAAAAAAAATCAGAAAAAATGGAAAAAAATGGAAAAAAATCGGAAAAAAATGGAAAAAAAATCGGAAAAAAATGGAAAAAAAAGGAAAATTGGGAAAAATCGGAAAAAAATTGGGAAAAAATGAGAAAAAAATCTGAAAAAATCAGAAAAAAATCAGAAAAAAATCAGAAAAAAATCAGAAAAAAAAAGAAAAGAATTGGAAAAAAATGAGAAAAAAATGGAAAAAAATCAGAAAAAATTTGGAAAAAAATCAGAAAAAAATGGAAAAAAATGAGAAAAAATTTAGAAAAAAATCGAAAAAAAAATAGAAAAAAATGGAAAAAAATTGGAAAAAAAAATCAGAAAAATATCAGAAGAAAATTATTAAAAAATCAGAAAAAAGTGTAAAAAAAATCGAAAAAAAATCAGATTTTTTTTTTTTAAAAATCTGAAAAAGATGGGGAAAAAAATCGAAAAAAATTTGAAAAAAATCAGAAAAAATCGAATAAAATTCGAAAAAAAATCAGAAAAAATCGAAAAAAAATCGAAAAAAATCAGAAAAAATCGAAAAAAAATCGAAAAAAATCAGAAAAAAATCGAAAAAAAAATCGGAAAAAATCCCCAAAAATCCCCAAAAATTCCCAAAATATTTTCTGGAACTTTCCAGACCCAGAACCCGACAACAGCCATTTCGTGGAGCTGAGCTGGCGGGTTCAGGTGGGAACTGTTCTCCATGGATTCCCCAAAAATCCCCAAAATATCCTCCAAAATCAATGAAAAAATCCCCAAAAAAATCTGAAAAAAATCCCCAGAAAATGAAAAAAATCCCCAAAAATCCCCTAAAAAATGAGAAAAAAATGCAGAAAAGAAAGGAAAAAAACCCGAAAAAAATAATGAAAAAAACGGAAAAATATAGGAAAAAAATCTTTAAAAAATCGGAAAAAAATCGGAAAAAAATCAGAAAAAATCAGAAAAAATCAGAAAAAATTGGAAAAAAAATCAGAAAAAATCGGGAAAAATCGGAAAAAAACTGGGAAAAAATGAGAAAAAAATCTGAAAAAATCAGAAAAAAATCTGAAAAAAAAGGAAAAGAATCGGAGAAAAAATGAGAAAAAATTGGGAAAAAATCAGAAAAAAATCAGGAAAATTTGGGGAAAAAATGGGAAAAATAACTGGGGAAAAATCAGAAAAACCAGAAAAAATTAGTAAAATAAAAAAAATGAGGAAAAATCAGAAAAATTCAGAAAAAAACTGGAAAAAATTGGAAAAAAGCCAGAAAAAGAAATTTTTAAAAATATGAAAAAACCCAGAAAAAAGTCGAAAAAAATCGAAAAAAAAAATCGAGAAAATTTAAAAAAAATTAAAAAAAATTCGAAAAAAATTCGAAAAAAATCAGAAAAAAATCGGAAAAAATTCGGAAAAATTCCCAAAAAATCCCCAAAAATTCCCAAAATCTTTTCTGGAACGTTCCAGACCCCGAGCCCGACAGCAGCCGTTTCGTGGAGCTGAGCTGGCAGGTGCAGGTGGGAACTGTTCTCCATGGATTCCCCAAAAATCCCCAAAATATCCTCCAAAATCAATGAAAAAATCCCCAAAAAAATCTGAAAAAAATCCCAAAAAATGAAAAAAACCCCAAAAATCTAAAATCAGAAAAAATCAGAAAAAAATTGCTAAAAATTTTTTTAAAATCAGAAAAAAAAGGGAAAAAAATCAGGAAAAATTTGGAAAAAAATCAGAAAAAAAATCAGAAAATAAATGGAAAAAATCAGAAAAGAACCAGACAAAAATTTTTTAAAAATTCAAAAAAATGAGGAAAAAATCAGAAAAAATTCGGGAAATATTTAGAAAAAATTCGGGAAAAATTGGAGAAAACAGGAAAAAATCAGAAAAAATTTGAAACAAGCAGAAAAAAAGTTGTTAAAAATTTTTTTTAAATCTGGAAAAAAAAGCGAAAAAAATCGGAAAAAAATCGAAAAAAATCAGAAAAAAATCGGAAAAAATCGAAAAAAAATCAGAAAAAATCGAAAAAAAATCGAAAAAAATCAGAAAAAAATCGAAAAAAAAATCGGAAAAAATCCCCAAAAATCCCCAAAAATTCCCAAAATATTTTCTGGAACTTTCCAGACCCAGAACCCGACAACAGCCGTTTCGTGGAGCTGAGCTGGCGGGTTCAGGTGGGAACTGTTCTCCATGGCTTCGCGGGATATTTCGAGACTCAGCTCTACGATGACGTCACCCTGAGTGAGGGGCGGGGCCAAGGGGGGGCGGGGCCAAGGGGGCGGGGCTTGGGGAATTCCCGGGAAAACCATTTGGGGTTTTTGGGGGGAAATTTGGGAGAATTTTGGGGAAAAATTTGGGATTTTTTTGGGGGAAAATTTGGGGGAATTTGAAAGAAAAACGGGAAATTTGGGGGAAAATTTGGGAAATTGGAGGGAATTTGGGGGGAAAATGGGAAAATTTGGGTGGGAAAGGGAAATTTGGGGAAATTTGGAAAATTTGGGGAAAATTTGAGATTTTTTGGGGAAAATTTGGGGGAATTTGGGGGAAAAAAAAGAGAAAATTTGGGGGAAAAATGGGAAAATTTGGGATTTTTTGGGGAAAATTTGGAGGGTTTTGGGGGGAAATGGGAAAATTTGGGAAAAATTGGGAGTAAAAATGAATATTTTGGAGAAAAATTTAGTGGAATTTGGGGGAAAATGGGGAAATTTGGAGAAAAAATTGGAAATTCTGGGAAAATTTGGGATTTTTTGGGGGGAAAAATTGGGATTTTGGGGGAAATTTGGGGGAATTTGGGGAAAGTTTGGGATTTTTTTGGGAAAATTTAGGGTTTTTTGGGGGAAAATGGGAAAATTTGGGGGAAATTTGGGGAATTTTGGGTTTTGAAAATCGGGAATTTGGGAATTTTGGGTTCAAAAGTTGGAATTTTGGGTTTAAAATTTGGGATTTTGGGTTAAAATTTGGGAATTTTGGGTTAAAATTTGGGAATTTTGGGATTTCCAGGCATTCGACCCGAAACTCACTCACCTGGATTGTTCTCCTGGTTTCCCATTTTCTTCCCTATTAAGGTGAGTTTGGGGAAAATTTGGGGAAAATTTGGGATTTTTTGGGGAAGTTTTGGGATTTTTTGGGAATTTTGTTGGGAATTTTTTTAATTTTTGGGGAATTTTTGGGATTTTTTTCATGAATTTTTTTTTTGTTGTTTCTTTGGGGAATTTCTTGGGATTTTTGGGGAATTTTTTCAGGAATTTTTTGGGGAATTTTTGGTTATTTTTTGGGATTTTTTAAGATTCAAGAAATGGCCAGAAAACCACCAAAAATCACCTTAAAAAACCCAAAAAAAAGCCAAAAATCACCCAAAAAACCCCAAAATTTCCCGGAAAAAATGGGGAATTTTCCCCAGAATCATTTTTTGGGTTAAAATTTTGGGAATTTTGGGATTTTTTGGGAATTTTTTTGGGAACTTTTTGGGAAATTTTTTGGGGGAATTTTCGGGAATTTTCAGGATTGTTTTTGGGATTTTCTTTTTACTTTTTCAGTGAATTTCTTGGGATTTTTGGGGAATTTTTCAGGAACTTTTTTGGCAATTTTCAGGATTTTTTGGGGAATTTTTGGGGAATTTTTCAGGAATTTTTGTGGGAATTTTCGGGATTTCTTGGGAGGATTTTTGGGGAATTTTTCAGGAATTTTTTAGGGAATTTTTCAGGAATTTTTGGGGGGAATTTTTGGGGAATTTTTGGTTATTTTTGGGGAACTTCTAGGATATGGAAAATGGCCAGAAAACCACCAAAAATCACCTTAAAAATACCAAAAAAACCCCCAAAAATCACCTGAAAAACCCCAAATTTCCCGGAAAAAATCGGGAATTTCTCCCAGAATCATTTTTTGGGTTAAAATTTTGGGAATTTTGGGATTTTTTGGGAATTTTTTGGGGAATTTTTGGGGAATTTTTGGGGGAATTTTCGGGAATTTTCAGGATTGTTTTTGGGATTTTCTTTTTACTTTTTCAGGGAATTTCTTGGGATTTTTGGGGAATTTTTCAGGAATTTTTGGGGGGAATTTTTGGGATTTTTTGGGGGATTTTTGGGGAATTTTTCAGGAATTTTTTGGGGATTTTTTGGGGAGAATTTTTGGGAATTTTGGGGCACTTTTAGGATTCAAGAAATGGCCAGAAAACCACCAAAAATCACCTTAAAAACCCCAAAAAAACCCCAAAAATCACCCAAAAACCCCAAAATTTCCCGGAAAAAACGGGGAATTTTCCCGGGAATCATTTTTTGGGTTAAATTTTGGGGATTTTGTGTCTCCCGCAGCAGCCGCTGCCGGTCCGGGCCGGCCAGGAGGTCTCGGTGGCCTTTTGGCGAGTGGCCACGCCCAGCAAGGTGTGGTACGAGTGGGCGGTGACGTCACCGGCTTGCTCCGCCCTCCACAACCCCATTGGTCGATCTTACACCATCGGGCTGTGACCCCGCCCACCGCCGCGGCTCAGCCAATCAGAGAGCAGAGAGCAGAGATCAATAACAGATCAATAAATGGTTTGGTTTGATGTTCATTGGTGTGTGTGTGGAGTTTTTTGGGGAAAAATTGGGAAAATTTGGGAGAAAATCGTGAAAAATTTGGGAAAAAATTGGGAAAAATTTTGGGGAAAATGAGGAAAATTTTGGTAGAAAATTGGGAAAAATTTGGGGGAAAAATCGTGAAAAAATGGGAAAAGTTTGGGTGAAAATTGCGAAAAATTTGGGCGAAAATTGGGAGAAATTTGGGGAAAAATTGGGAAAATTTGGGTGAAAAACCAGGAAAATTTGGGGGAAAATCGTGAAAAACTTCGTAGAAAATTGGGAAAAATTTGGGCAAAAATTGGGAAAAATTCGGGGAAAAATTGTGAAAAATTTGGGTAAAAATGGTGAAAAGTTTGGGGAAAAATCATGAAAAATTGGGAAAAAATTTGGGCAAAAATCAGGAGAAATTTGGGGAAAAATTGAGACAAATTTGGGTGAAAATCGTTAAAAATTTGATTCAAAATAGTGAAAAAATAGTGAAAAAATTGTGAAAAATTTGGGCAAAAATCGTGAAAAATTTGGGGAAAAATCATGAAAATTTGGGTGAAAATTGTGAAAATTTGGGGCAAAATTGGGGAGAATTTGGGGCAATTGATGACGTCATCGGCTTGCTCCGCCCTCCTCACCCCATTGGTCGATCTGACTCCGCCCACCGCCGCAGCTCAGCCAATCAGAGAGCAGAGATCAATAAATGGATTATTGATCGTCGATTGATTGTCGATCAGAGATCAATAAAGGGTTTTGTGTTTATTGCTGAGTGTGCATTTTTTTGGGGGGAAAATGGGAAAAATTGGAGAGTAAATCATGAAAGATTTGGGCAAAAATTGGGAAAAAGTTCCGAAAAATTTGGGGAAAAATTTGAGAAAAATTGTGAAAAATTTGGAGGAAAATTGGGAAAAAAATTGGGAAAATTTGGGTGAAAATCACGGAAAATTTGGGGGAAAATTCAGAAAAGTTTGGGTGAAAATCAAAAAACATTTGGGGAAAAATTGTGAAAATTTTGGGAGAAAATTGGGAAAAATTTTGGGAAAAATCATTAAAAATTTGGGGGAAAATTCTGGAAAATTTGGGGGAAAATTGTGAAAAATTTGGGGGGAAATTGTGGAAAATTTGGGGAAAAATTGGGAAAATTTGGGGGAAAAATCGTGAAAAATTGGGAAAAGTTTGGGTGAAAATTGCGAAAAATTCGGGGAAAAATTGGGAAAAATTTGGGCAAAAATTGGGAAAATGTTGGGGGGAAATTTGGACAAAAATTGGGAAAAAAATCGCAAAGAGTTTGGGAAAAAATTGGAAAAATTTGGGTGAAAATTTTGAAAAATTTAGGCAAAAAATCGGGAGAAATTTGGGGGAAAATTGTGAAAAATTTGGGTGAAAATCAGGAAAATTTTGGGGAAAGATATTGAAAAATTTGGGGGAAAATCATGAAAAATTTGGGCAAAAATTGTAAAAAATTTTGGCAAAAATAACAAAAAGTTTGGGAAAAAATTAGGAAAATTTGGGGGAAAATCGTGAAAAATTTGGGGAAAATCGCGAAACATTTGGGGGAAAATTTGGGTGAAAATCGTGAAAAATTTGGCAAAAATTGGGAAAAAATTGGGTGAAAATCGTGAAAAATTTGGCAAAAATTGGGAAAAAATTGGGTGAAAATCGTGAAAAATTTTGGCAAAAATTGGGAAAAAATTGGGTGAAAATCGTGAAAAATTTTGGCAAAAATTGCAAAAGATTTGGGGGAAAATTTGGGAAAAAATCCTGAAAATTTGGGGGAAAATTGAGAAAAATATTGGCAAAAATCATGATAAGTTTGGGTGAAAATTGAGAAAAATTTGGGGAAAAATCGTTACAAATTTGGGTCAAAATTGTGAAAAGTTGGGGGGAAAATCATAAAAAATTCGTCAAAAATTGCGAAAGATTTGGGTGAAAATTGGGAAAAGTTTGGGCAAAAATTGGGAAAAATTTAGGCAAAAGTTGGGGAAAATTTGGGCGAAAATGGTGAAAATTTTGGGCAGAATTGGGAAGAATTTGGGGCCATTTTTTCACCATTTTTACTCCCACTTTCCCCATTTTTTCACCCAATTTTTTCCCCCAAAATTCCAGTTTTTTTCCCCAGAATTTCACGAGTTTCTCTGGGATTTTTCACTGTTTTCTGACACCAAAATTAAATATAAAAAGCCCACCAAAAAAAAAAAATTCTGCCATTTTTATTCCAATTTCCGCCTTTTTTTCACCATTTTAAATTCATTTTTTCACCATTTTTCATCAGATTTTTCCCATTTTTTTTACCATTTCTAATCGGATTTTTTTTTTCCCCAAAATCCCAGATTTTTCCCCCAAAAATTTCAGTTTCTCTACTGTTTTTAACCCTTTCTGACATCCAAACTTTCTCAAAAAACAACCAAAAATGCCTTTTTTCCCACCCTTTTTTATCCAATGTTTACCATTATTACACCATTTTTTCACCATTTTTTATCAGATTTTCACCATTTTTTTGGTGAAATTTTCCCAAAATCCCACATTTTCTCCCCAAAACCCTTCCAGTTTTTAACCCTTTCCTACCACCACAAAACCACCATTTTCCCACCATTTTTATCCCAATTTTCACCATTTTTTCACCATTTTTTATCAGATTTTCCCCATTTTTTCACCAAAATTTTCCCAAAATCCCAGATTTTCTCCCCAAAACCGTTTCAGTTTTTAACCCTTTCCTACCTCCCGCAAACCCAATTAAAAAACACAAAACCAACCATTTTCCCACCATTTTTATTCCAATTTTCCCAAAATTTCTGATTTTCTTCCCAAAAATTTGTCGTTTTTCCACTTTTTAACCCTTTCCTACCACCTTAAACCCAATTAAAAACCACAAAACACGATAATTTTTCCACCACTTTTATTCCGATTTTTGCCATTTCTTCACCGTTTTTGATCATTTTTTCTCCGTATTTTCCCACCCAAAATCATCCCAAAAACTACCCAAAACCACTAAAAAATCACTTTAAAAAATCACCCAAAAACCGCCCAAAACCCATGATTTTTTCCACCATTTTTATTCCAGTTTTCACCATTTTTTCACCATTTTTATTCCAATTTTCACCATATCTTTGCCGTTTTTCATCGGATTTTTGCCATTTTTTCACCATTTTTTCACCGTTTTTTCCCAAATTTTCCCAAAATCCCCATTTTTCCCCCCAAATCACTTTCCGTAATCACCCAAAAAATCATCCAAAAATCACCCAAAAAATCACCCAAAAAACACCGCAAAATCACCCCAAAATCACCCAAAAAACGCCCAAAAATCACACAAAAAACACCAAAAAAGTACTGAAAAATCTCCCAAAAATCTCCCAAAATTCACCCAAAAATCACCAAAAAATCACCCAAAAAACACCCAAAAAATCATCCAAAAAATTACCAAAAATCACCCAAAAAACACCCAAAAATCAACCAAAAACACCCAAAAAATCATCCAAAAATTACCCAAAAAAATACCCAAAAATCACCCAAAAAACACCCAAAAATCATCCCAAAAATACACAAAAATCACCCCAAAAATCACCCAAAAATCACCCAAAATTCACCCAAAAATTATCCAAAAAATCACCAAAAAAACCCCAAAAAACATCCAAAAATCACAAAAAAACCCCAAAAATCACTCCAAAACCACCCAAAATCACAACAAAATACCCCCAAATCACCCAAAAATCACCCCAAAAACACACCAAAAATCCCCCAAAAAACTCTGAAAAAACCCAAAAATTCACCTGAAAATCCCCAAAAAGTCACCTGAAAATCCCCAAAAATTCAATCAGAAAAACCCAAAAATTCAGCAGAAAATCCCGAAAATTCAACTCAAAAAAACCAACTCAGTTTTGCCCCCAAATTTCCCTCCAAAAACAAAAAAAAAATTCCCCCAAAAATAAAAAAAAACTTCCCCAAAAATCCCAAAAATTTCCCCAAAACTCAAAAAAAAAAAATTTCGCACAAAAAGCCAAAAAAAATCCCCCAAAATTTCCCAAAACAAATCCCCAAAAAATAAAAAAAACCCTCCAAAAATTCCTGAAAAAAACTTTTAAAAAATCCCCTAAAAACCAAAAAAATACCCCAAAAAATTCAAGCAAAATTGCCAAAAAATATCCCCAAAAATTCAAAACAATCCCCAAATATTCCCAAAAAACAAACAAAAAATAGGAAAAAAAACCCCAAAATTGCCGCAAAAAAAACCCTAAAATTCCCAAAAAAAACCCCAGAAAACCCCCCAAAAAATTCCCAAAACTTCTCAGAAAACCCCAAAATCCCCTCAGGGATCCCCGAGCTTCTCGCCGCGAATTTCTTCCACAAAAAACCCAAAAAATCCCACAAAAACCCCAAAAATTCCTCAAGAAAACCCAAAAAATTCCCCAAAAATCGCCTCAGGGATCCCCGAGCTTCTCGCCGCGAATTTCCCCCACAAAAAAACCCCAAAAAATTCCCAAAAAAACCCAAAAAATTCCTGGAAAAAAATCCCCTCAGGGACACCGGAGTTTCTCGCCGCAGAATCACCGCGAATTTTTTCCCCATAAAAGCCCCAAAATTCAAAGAACATTGCCCCAAAAATCCCTCCAGACCCGCCGGGATCGCTCGGGATATTTTCCAAGCCTTTCCCACCCATTTTTGCCCATTTTTTCCCCTTTTTTCCCCAATTTTCCCCCAAAATTTCACCTCCGGCGGAGCTTTCCCCTCACGATCTTCCCGCCGTTCCGCGTTAGGCCACGCCCACTGTCGTACCAGCCAATAGGAGAGAGGGGCGGGAAAGAAGCAACCAATGAGAGCGCGGGGCGGGAAATGAAGTAATTAATTATAATGGAGGTAGGCGGGGTGAAAATTTGATTGACAGGAATATTGGCCAATCAGAGAGAGGTTCGCGTCCCAATTCATCCCAGGTAGGAAAAGCCTCAAACCAGTAAGGAAAAAACCCAAAAAATTCCCCCAAAAAATTAATTTTCAGTGAGGAAAGAAACCTCAAAAAATCCCAAAAAATTGATTTTCGATAAGGAGAACCCAAACCAGTAAGGAAAACTCAAACAATTCAAGAAAAATCCCAAACTACCCCCCAAAAAACCCTAAAAATATCGGGGAAAATCTCTAAAAAGTCAGGGAAAAAAAACCAGAAAAAATCTCAAAATTTCTGGGAAAAATCTGCAAAGAATTTAAAAAAAAAAATCAGGAAAAACTTGGAAAAAAATCAGAAACCCTAAAAATCAGGAAAAAATCTGCAAAAAAATCAGAAAAAAAAAATCACAAAAAGATCGGAAACATATCTGGAAAAATTTTTTTTAAATCAGAAAAAAATCTGGAAAAAAACCCAGAAAAAATCCCTAAAAAAAAATCAGAAAAAAATCAGAACAAAAATCAGAAAAAATCAACAAAAAATCAGAAAAAACCCAGAAAAATCAGAAAAAAAGAGAAAAAAATTAGAAAAAATCACAAAAAAAATCACAAAAAATAACAAAAAAATCCCCGTTTTTCCTCCCATTTCCCCCATTTTCCCCTATTTTTCCCCTATTTTTCCTCATATTTTCCCCATTTTTCCCCCATTTTCCCCATTTCCTTATTTGCCCTCACCCAACATGGCGCCTCTCCCTCACACCCTCACCGCGCATGCTCCGCCGCCATTTTGCCCTCACCGCCTTGCCCTCACCCAACATGGCGCCCACACCCTCCGCCCTCACTTCCCCTCCGTTCTGCGCATGCTCAACCTCCATTCCCCCATTCACCCCCATTGCCCTCACCCAACATGGCGCCCGCCGGCCTCACCCTTGGCCGCCATTTTCCCCCCTCAGCATTTCCCGCCCTCCCTCTCCCCTCAGCGCCAATCCAAGATGGCGCTGGCCAGCGTTCTCCGCTCCGAGCTCCCGGATTTCCACAAATCCTCCTCTTTTTGCCCCAAAATCTTCCCCGACGACCCCGAGGATGTTCCCTGCCGCTCCGCGGAGATCTTCGGGGACGTTTCCGGCCCTCCGCGGCTTCTGGCGGCGCCGCCGGTGGGAGTTAGCGAGGAGCTGGATGGGCCTGGCTTGGAAATGCTGCACGGAACAACCACTTTGGCTTTCAAGGTGAGGAGAAAATGCCCTAAAAATTCAATTTTGGGGCTTTAAATCCCTCGGGGGGGTTTTAAAATTCCATTCCGGGGCTTAAAATTGCGTTTCGAGGGTTAAAATCCCTCAGGGGAAGCTCAAAATGGGTTTGGGGGTCTCGGAGTTTTGTCTGGAAATTCAGTTTGGGAGCTTAAAATTAAATTTTCGGGTTTTAAAATTGCGTTTGGGATGGTGAATTGCCTCGGGGGGATTTTAAAATTTAATTTTGGGGCTTAAAATCCTTCAATGAGTCATCAGAATTGAATTTGGGAGCCAAAAATCCCTCAGGGAAACCAAAACAATTGAATTTTGGGATCTTAAAATCCCTCAGGAAAACCCGAAAATTGAATTTTGGATCCTAAATTCCCTCAGAGAATCAAAAAAAAATTGAATTTGGGATCCTAAGTTCCCTCAGGGAAACAAAAAAATTGAATTTGGGATCTTAAATTCCCTCAGGAAAACCAAATAATTGAATTTGGACCCAAAAATGCCTCAGGATTTTGAAAATTTCTTGTTTTTTTCCCCCACAAATCCTCATTTTATCCTAGTTTATTCTTATTTTCTCCCTGTTTTGAGTAATTTTCAGCCAATTTCTCCCCTTTTTCCCATTTTATCCAATTTTCTCTCATTTTCCCCCATTTTCTCTCCATTTTTCCTGTTTTTTCCCATTTTCTCCTCACAAACCCACATTTTTTTCCCTAAATTTTGCTCAAATTTCACTGAATTTTCACCAGATTTCACCAAAATTATCACCAAATTTCACCCAAATTTTCCCCAAATTTCACCAAATTTTCACAAAATTTTCACCCAAATTCCTCATTTTTTCCCAAAATTTCTCCCCATTTTATCTCATTTCCTCCCCATTTTTACCCCAAATTTCACCCAAATGTCATTAAATTTACACCAAATTTTACTCAAATTTTCACCAAAATTTCACCGAATTTCCCTCAGATTTTACCCAAATTTCACTGAATTTCCCCCAAAGTTTCACCGAATTTTCATTAAATTTTCAGCAAATTTCACTGAATTTCCCCCAAAGTTTCACCAAATTTTACCCAAATTTCACTGAATTTCCCCCAAACTTTCAGCGAATTTTCATTAAATTCTTCCCAAATTTCACCCAAATTTCACTGAATTTTCACCAAATTTTCACCAGAATTTGACAAAAATTCACTCAAATTTCATCAAATTTTTGTGAACTCTCAGCCACATTTCACCCAAATTTCAGTCAAATGTCACCCAAATTGTACCCAAATTTTCTCCAAATTCCACTAAAATTTCACACAAATTTCGCCAATTTTTCACCAAATTTCACTCAAATTTTACCCAAATTTCATCTAAATTTCACAGAATTTGCACTTAATTTTACCCAAATTTCACCCAAATTTCACCCAAATTTCACTCAAATTTCATCCAAATTTCACAGAATTTGCACTTAATTTTACCCAAATTTCACCCAAATTTCACTCAAATTTTACCCAAATTTCACCCAAATTTCACTCAAATTTCACCCAAATTTCATCCAAATTTCACAGAATTTGCACTTAATTTTACCCAAATTTCACTCAAATTTCACCCAAATTTCACTCAAATTTCATCCAAATTTCACAGAATTTGCACTTAATTTTACCCAAATTTCACCCAAATTTCACTCAAATTTCACCCAAATTTCACCCAAATTTCACTCAAATTTCATCCAAATTTCACCATATTTTCACCATTTTTTCCCCAAATTTCACCCAATTTTCACCGAAATTTCACCCAAATTTCACCGAAACTCCCCCAAACATCACAGAAATTCCCCCATTTTCCCCAAATAACCCAAATTTTCTCATTTCTCTCCCCAGACGCCCCACGGTGTGACAGTGGCCGTTGATTCCCGCGCCACCGCGGGTTCGTACATCGCCTCCCAATCGGTCCGGAAGGTTCTGCCGATCAGCCGCAGCGTTTTGGGCACCATGGCAGGAGGAGCTGCTGACTGCAGCTTCTGGCAGAGGCTGGTGGCCAGGCAGTGCCGAGTCCAGGAGCTCAGGAATAAAGAGCCAGTTTCGGTAGCCGCGGCCTCCAAACTGCTAGCCAACCTCGTCTATCAATATAAAGGAATGGGGCTCAGCATGGGAACCATGGTGTGTGGATGGGACAAGAGAGGACCAGGTGAGTATTGAGTTATTTTGGAATTTTTCTGATTTATTCTGATTTTTTTGAGATTTTTTCTAGGTTTTTTGAGATTTTTTCTGATTTTTTGCCGATTTTCTGCAGATTTTTTTCTGATTTTTTTTCTGATTTTTGGGGATTTTTTTCTGATTTTTTTCTGATTTTTTTCCCAATTTCTTCCATTTTTTCCAGATTTTTTCTGAATTTTTAGGGGATTTTTTTGAGACTTTTTGTGATTTTTTTCTGATTTTTTCCGATTTTTTGCAGATTTTTTTCCAATTTATTGCAGATTTTTCCCCCAATTTTTCTGTGATTTTTTCTGCGATTTTTCCCCATTTTTCGGGGTGTGTTTTGGGTCAGTTTGGGGCGTTTCTGGCACAGCAGTGCCGAGTCCAGGAGCTCAGGAACAAGGAGCCGGTGTCGGTAGCCGCGGCGTCAAAGTTACTAGCCAACCTCGTCTATCAATATAAAGGGATGGGACTCAGCATGGGGACAATGGTGTGTGGATGGGACAAGAGAGGACCAGGTGAGTAGTGCCAGTTTTTCCTATTTTTTCTGATTTTTATTGCATTTTTTTCCAATTTTTTCGTGATTTTTTTCTCATTTTTTTGGCTTTTTTCCCAACTTTTTCTGTGCTCGTTTTGGGATTTTTTTCGGACTTTTTTCCTGGATTTTTACCAATGTTTTGCATTTTTCTTCCATTTTTTTCCCAAAATTTCCAGAATTTTTTTCTATTTTTTTCTGGGTATTTTTCTAATTTTTCGTGGTTTTTAGGGATTTTCTCTGAATTTTTTGCTGGTTTTTTCTGATTTTTGAGGATTTTTTGCAGATTTTTTCCGATTTTTGGGGATTTTTTGCGGATTTTTTTCTAATTTTTTTCCAGTTCTTTTGGGATTTTTCCTGATTTTTTTCTGGTATTTTTCTGACTTTTTTGGGAATTTTCTGTGATTTTTTGGGGTGCTACTGGGGATATTTTTATCAGAGGCTGGTGGCCAGGCAGTGCCGAGTCCAGGAGCTCAGGAATAAAGAGCCGGTTTCGGTAGCCGCGGCCTCAAAGTTGCTAGCCAACCTGGTCTATCAATATAAAGGAATGGGGCTCAGCATGGGGACAATGGTGTGTGGATGGGACAAGAGAGGACCAGGTGAGTAGTGCCATTTTTTCTGGATTTTTTGTAATGTTTTTCCAATTTTTTTAGGATTTTTGGGTTTTTTTCGGATTTTTTTCTGATTTTTTTGCAATTTTTTAGCAAATTTTTTCTGAGATTTTTTGAGATTTTTTTCAGATTTTTTTGAGATTTTTTTGGGATTTTTTTCTGATTCTTTGCCAATTTTTTGCCAATTTTTTTCTGATTTTTTGCAGATTTTTTGGGGATATTTTTGAGATTTTTGGCGGATTTTTTGCAAATTTTTTGCCTATTTTTTGCAATTTTTTTCCAATATTTTCTGATTTTTTTCCTGACTTTTTCCTGATTTTTTGGGATTTATTTTGCTTTTTTTCTCAGATCTTTTTCGCATTTTCTTCCGATTTTTTCCGGCGATTTTTTCCGATTTTTTTCCCTTTTTTTTCAGATTTTTTTCCAATTTTTCTGGGATTTTTTGCCGATTTTTTTCTGATTTTTTCCAGATTTTTCTGTGATTTTTTGGGGAATTTTTGGGTATATTTTGTGTCAGTTTGGGGATATTTCTGTCAGAGGCTGGTGGCTCAGCAGTGCCGAGTGCAGAGCTCAGGAACAAGGAGCAGTTTCAGTAGCCACAGCCTCACAGTTACTAGCCAACCTGGTTTATCAATACAAAGGGATGGGACCAGGTAAGTACAAAAAATTTGGATTTTTTTTCTGATTTTTTAGGGATTTTTTAGGGATTTTTTCGGATTTTTTTCTCATTTTTTGCAGATTTTTTTACTGATTTTTTTCTGATTTTTTCTGAATTTTTTCTGATTTTTTTCGGATTTTTTGCCAGTTTTTTTCTGATTTTTTGCAAATTTTTTGTAGATTTTTTCTCATGTTTTTTGCAATTTTTTTTGCAATTGTTTCGGATTTTTTTCAGATTTTTTTTCGCACTGTTTTCGTAGATTTTTTTCCGATTTTTTGGGTGATTTTTTTCTGATTTTTTGCAGATTTTTTGCAGATTTTTTCATTTTTGCACTTTTTTTCTCGTTTTTTGGTAATTTTTGCAGATTTTTTCTGATTTTTTTTTGTGATTTTTTTTCTGATTTTTTCCGATTTTTTGCAGATTTTTTCCGATTTTTTTCCAATTTTTTGCAGAATTTTTGCCAATTTTTTCTGTGATTTTTTCCGAATTTTTTCAGATTTTCTGCAGATTTTTTCAGATTTTTTTCCAATTTTTTTCTGATTTTTTAAATCATTTTTTAATCATTTTTAATCATTTTTAATCATTTTTGAGTTATTTTGGAATTTTTCTGATTTATTCTGATTTTTTTTGAGATTTTTTCTAGGTTTTTTTAGATTTTTTCTGATTTTTTGCCGATTTTCTGCAGATTTTTTTCTGATTTTTTTCTGATTTTTTGCTCATTGTTTGGAGATTTTTTACAATTTTTTTCTGATTTTTTTTCTGATTTTTGGGGATTTTTTCCTGATTTTTTCTGATTTTTTTCCCAATTTCTTCCATTTTTTCCAGATTTTTTCTGAATTTTTAGGGGATTTTTTTGAGACTTTTTGTAATTTTTTTCTGATTTTTTTTCGATTTTTTGCAGGTTTTTTTCCAATCGTTTGCGGATTTTTTTCCGATTTTTTGCAGATTTTTTGCAGATTTTTTTCCAATTTTTTGCAGATTTTTTCCCCAATTTTTCTGTGATTTTTTCTGCGATTTTTCCCCAATTTTCGGGGTGTGTTTTGGGTCAGTTTGGGGCATTTCTGGCACAGCAGTGCCGAGTCCAGGAGCTCAGGAACAAGGAGCAGTTTCAGTAGCCACAGCCTCACAGTTACTAGCCAACCTGGTTTGTCAGTACAAGGGGATGGGGCTCAGCATGGGAACCATGGGGTGTGGATGGGACAAGAGAGGACCAGGTGAGTATTGAGTTATTTTGGAATTTTTCTGATTTTTTGGGGATTTATTCTGATTTATTTCTGATTTTTTAGGGATTTTTTGCCAATTTTTTGACTTTTTTTTTGCAATTTTTTCTGATTTTTTTCTCATTTTTTGCTGAATTTTTTCTGAGTTTTTGGAGATTTTTTACAATATTTTTCTGATTTTTTTCTGATTTTTTGGGGATTTTTTTTACAATATTTTTCTGATTTTTTAGGGATTTTTTACAATATTTTTCTGATTTTTTAGAGATTTTTTGCAATATTTTTCTGATTTTTTGGGGATTTTTTTGCAATATTTTTCTGATTTTTTAGAGATTTTTTACAATATTTTTTGGGGATTTTTTTTCTGATTTTTCCAGTTTTTTTCCAGATTTTTTTCTGATTTTTCGATGATTTCTTTCTGATTTTTTTCCGATTTTTCCCAATTTTTGCAGATTTTTTGCCAATTTTTTTGCCTTTTTTTTCTGATTTTTTTGCAATTTTTTCTGATTGTTTGGGATTTTTTTCCAATTTTTTCTGGCTTTTTTTCTGATTTTTTTCTCATTTTTTTAATCATTTTTGGGGATTTTTTTCACGTTTTTCTCTGATTTTTTTCGCATTTTCTTCTGATTTTTCCGGAGACTTTTTCTGGTTTTTTTTTTCCTTTTTTTTTTCAGATTTTTTTACCAGGTGAGTACAAAAATTTTGGAATTTATTGGGAATTTTCTGGGGTTTATTCTGATTTTTTTCTGAATTTTTGGGGATTTTTTGCAGATTTTTTTCTGATTACTTAGGGATTTTTTAGGGAATTTTGGGATGATTTTTTGATTTTTTTTTAGTGATTTTTTGGTAGATTTTTGTGGTTTTTTTCTGATTTTTTTCTGATTCTTATCTGATTTTTTCAGATTTTTTCCCGATTTTTTTTTCCCATTTTTCCCCATTTTTTAGCATTTTCTTCCAATTTTTTTTCCGATTTTTGGGTTTTTTTTCTGATTTTTTTAGGATTTTTTTTGGCAATTTTTCGGAAATTTTTTCTGGTGTTTTGCAGTTTCTTCCTCGTTTTTGGGGGATTTCGTGGTAGCCACACCCCCAAACTCACTGGCCAAGCCGCAAAACTCACTAGCCACACCCTAAAATTCACTAGCCACATGCTACAATGCACTAGCCACACCCCTAAATCCACTAGCCACAGCCCCAAACTTGGTAGGCACATGTTAAAATCCACTAGCCACACCCCAAACTCACTAGCCACATCCTTAAATCCACTAGCCACACCCTGAAATCCACTAGCCACACCCTGAAATCCACTAGCCACACCCTGAAATCCACTAGCCAAGCCCCAAAACTCACTAGCCACACCTCCAAATTTGGTAGCCACCCCCCAAACTCACTAGCCCCATCTCTCCCCAGGTCTGTACTACGTGGACAGCGAGGGCCAGCGCGTCTCCTAGCACTAGCCACACCCATAAAGTCACTAGCCGCACCTCCAAAGTCTTTAGCCACACCCCAGAATTCACTAGCCACACCCTGAAATCCCCTAGCCACCCCCCAAACTCACTCATCACACTCCGGAAATCATTCCTGACCCCATTATTTCACTAGCCATGCCTCTAAATCCACTAGCCACACCCCCAAACTCACTAGCCACACCCCCAAACTTGGTAGCCACACCTCCAAACTCACTAGCCACACCCGCAAACTCACTAGCCAAGCCCCAAAACTCACGAGCCACACCCTGAAATTCACTAGCCACACTTAGTAACTTGGTAGCCACCCCCCAAACTGACCAGCCCTCTCCCCTCAGGTCTGTACTACGTGGACAGCGAGGGCCAGCGCGTCTCGGGCTCGGCGTTCGCGGTGGGCTCTGGGTCCTCCTACGCGTACGGCGTGCTGGACCGCGGGCTGGCTAGCCCGGTGGCTAGCGAGGAAGCCGCGTGCTCGCTGGCCCGGCGCGCGATCTACCAGGCGGCCAGGAGGGACGCGTACTCGGGGGGAGCGGTCAGCGTCTTCCACGTGGGGCCGGAGGGCTGGCGGGAGGTCAGCAGGGACAACGTGCTGCGGCTGCAGGAGGAGTACCGAGAGTGAGTTTGGGGGGAAAAACCGGGATTTTGGGAAAATTTGGGGAAAAACGGTGAAAAAATGGCGAAAATCGGAATAAAAATGGTTAAAAAATTATCGGTTCTGGGTGTTTTTTGGGAGATTTTTTAAACTGGTTTTGGGTATTTTTTGGGTGATTTTTGGGTGATTTCGGGTCATTTTGGGGTGATTTTTCAGTATTTTTTGGGTGTTTTTTAGGTGATTTTTGGGTGGTTTTTTTGTGATTTTTGGATGTTTTTTGGGGGTTTTTGGGTGATTTTTGGGATAATTTCTGGTTGATTTTTGGGTGAATTTATGTGATTTTTGGAGTAAATTTTGGGTGTTTTTTGCGTGATTTTTGGGTGTTTTTTGCGTGATTTTTGGGTGTTTTTTTGGTGAATTTATGTGATTTTTGGGTGATTTTTAGGTGTTTTTTGGGTGATTTTTGCTGTGTTTTTTGCGTAATTTTTGGGTGATTTTTGGGGTGATTTTTCAGTATTTTTGGGTGATTTTTTAAAACTGTTTTTCGGTGTTTTTTGGGTGGTTTTTTGGTGATTTTTGGGTGATTTTTTGGGTGATTTTTCAGTATTTTTTGGGTAATTTTTGGGTGTCTTTTGGTTGATTTTTGGGTGATTTTCGGGTGATTTTGGGTAATTTTTCGGTCATTTTTGGGTGCATTTTGGGATTTTTTTGGGTGATTTTTGTGCGGTTTTGGGTGTTTTTTGGGTGATTTTCGGGTGATTTTGGGTGTTTTTTGCTTTGGGGCGATTTTCGGAAAAAGCCGAAAAACTCCGAAAAATCCCTAAAAGCACCGGAAACAGCCGAAAAATCCGAACGATTCCGAGAACAACCGGAAACACCCGAAAATCTACGGAAAACTCGCGAGAAAAACCGGAAACAGCCGAAAAAACCCGAAAAGCTACGAAAACTGCCGGAAAGAGCCGAAAGTTACCGGAAATAGCCGAAAATCCCCGAAAATCCACGAGAAGCGACGGAAAAACCCGAAAAACCCCGAAAGTCTCCGAAAACCGCCGGAAATAGCCGAAAAGCCCCGAAAGGCTCTGAAAACCCACGAGAGGCACCGGATACATCCGAAAGTCACCGGAAACCTCCGGAAACTGCCGAAGCGCGGCGGCGGAAACTGCCGAACCCCTGAGGGAGGAAGTCCCGCCCCGTGTCGGAGCGGAAGCGGCGGCGGCGCTGCGCCACAGCAAGATGGCGGACGGGGAGGAGGTGACGCTGGACGGGCGGCCTTTGCACTCGCTGCGCGTCGCGGATCTGAAAGCGGCGCTGGAGCAGCGCGGGCTGGCCAAGAGCGGGCAGAAGAGCGCGCTGGTGAAGAGGCTGAAGGGGGTGAGGAGATGGAGGGAGAGGGAGGTGAGGGAAGGAGGGTGAGGGAAGGAGGGGGGGGCGGGAAAATGGCGGCGCATGCGCGGTGAGGGAGAGGGTGAGGGGAGTTCGCGCCAAGCTGAGGGGAGAGGGGAAAAATGATTTTTTTGGGGGGAAAAAAGAGGATTTTGGCTGAAAATAGAGGTTTTATGAGGGGAAAAAGGGGAGTTTTGAGGGGAAAACGAGGGTTTGGAGGCGGAAAAAGTGGTTTTTGGGGTGGAAAGTCAGGGGGTGAGCGGTGAGGGGAGTTCGCGCCAAGCGTGAGGGGAGAGGGGAAAAGAGGTTATTTTGGGGGGTAAATGAGGTTTTTTGAGGGAAACATGAGGGGTTTTGAGGGGAAAATGAGGGTTCGGAGGTGGAAAAAGTAGGTTTTTTGGGTGGAAATTGTGGGTTTTGGGGTGGAAAGTGAGGGGGTGAGCGGTAAGGGGAGTTCGCGCCAAGCTGAGGGGAGAGGGGAAAATGGGCTTTTTTGGGGGGAAAATGAGGTTTTTTGAGGGGAAAAAGGGGATTTTTGAAGGAAAAAGGGGAGTTTTTGAGGGAAAATAGTGGTTTTCTGAGGGAAAAAAGGGTAGTTTTGAGGGGAAAATGAGGGTTTGGAGGTGGAAAGTGAGCGGTGAGGAGAGTTCGCGCCAAGCTGAGGGGAGAGGGGAAAATGGGGATTTTTGGGGAAAAAATGAGGTTTTTTGAGGGAAAAAAGGGGATTTTTGAGGGAAAATAGTGGTGTTCTGAGGGAAAAAAGTGGAGTTTTGAGGGGAAAATTAGGTTTGTGGGGTGGAAAGTGAGGAGTGAGGGGAGTTCGCGCCAAGCTGAGGGGAGTGGGGAAAAGAGGTTATTTTGGGGAAAATTGTACTTTTTTGAGGGAAAAAAGGGGAGTTTTGAGGGGAAAATGAGGGTTTGGAGGTGGGAAAAGTGGATTTTTGGGGTGGAAATTGTAGTTTTTGTGGTAGAAAAGAAGGAGGTTTGAGGCTTTGAGGGGATTTGCTGCCAAGAGTGAGGGGA
This sequence comes from Lichenostomus cassidix, assembly GCF_008360975.1. Lineage (NCBI taxonomy): Eukaryota > Metazoa > Chordata > Aves > Passeriformes > Meliphagidae > Lichenostomus > Lichenostomus cassidix. The sequence continues at coordinate 161,088 of NW_028147270.1, read as the reverse complement.
GAGGTGGGAAAAAGAGGTTTTTTAGGGGAAAAAAGTGGGGTTTTGGTGGAAAAAGGGCATTTTTGAAGGAAAAAAGGGGGTTTGGGGGGGGAAGTGTTTTTTGGGGTGGAAAAAGTGGCTTTTGGTAGAAAAAAAGAGGTTTTGGGGTGGAAAATGAGGGGTTTTGGGCTCTGAGGGGATTTGCTGCCAAGCGTGAGGGGCAAGGTGGGAAAAAGTGGAAAATTAGGAGTTTTGGGGTAATAAAAGAGATTTTTTTGGGGAAAAGAGTGGGGAAAGAGCGGTTTGGGGTGGAAAATGTGGTTTTTGGGGTGGAAAATGTGAGTTTTGGGTAAAAAAAGAGCTTTTTTGGGGTGGAAAATGAGGGGAAAGAAGAGGTTTTTTGGGGGAAAAATGAGGGGTTTTGGCTGAAAAGTGTTTTTTTTGGGGAAAAAGGGGGATTTTGAGGGAAAAATTAGGGATTTTGGGTTGAGAAAGGGGTGAGAATAGAAGTTTTCTGGGTAAAAAAGAGGATTTTTTTGGGAAAAAAAGGTTTTGGGGTGGAGAAAGAGCTTTTTGGTGAAAAATAGGTTTTTGGGTGAAAAAAGGTTTTTGGGGTGGAAAAAAGGGATTTTTGGGTGAAAAAAGGAGGTTTTTGGATGAAAAGAGAGGTTTTGGATTAAGAAAAGAGGTTTTTGGGGTGGAAAAAGAGGATTTTAGGTTTGAAAAACAGGTATTTGGGGCGGAAATAGAGATTTTTTTGGGGAAAAAAGAGGTTTTTGGGTGGAAAAAGTGGTTTTTGGGGTGAAAATTTAGAGTTTTGGGTGCAGCTTGTGTTGGAAATTCAGATTTTTGGGTGAAAATTTGGGGACTTTGGGGTAGAAACTTTAGGAAAAATTTAATAAATTATAAATTTGATTTCTAAGGATCTAAAATTTAATTATTTTGGGTTTTTTTGCCCCAAATTCAGGCGCTGATGTTGGAAAATCTCCAGAAGCATTCCAGTCCTCATCCAACCTTCCAGCCAAACTCCCAGGTGAGAATCCCAAAAAATTGCCAAAAATCTCCTAAAAATTCACCCAGAAATTGCCCAACGTTCACCCAAAATTCATCCAAAAATCACCCCAAAATTCGCTCAAAATTCACCCAAAAATCACCCAAAAATAGCCTAAAAATTCACCCAAAATTCACCCAGAAATTTCCCAAAATTCACTCAAAATTCACCTAAAAATCACCAAAAATCACCTAAAAATCACCAAAAATCACCCAAAATTCACTCAAAATTCATCTAAAAATCACCCAAAATCACCTAAAATTCACCCAAAAATCACCCTAAATTCACTCAAAATTCACCCAAACTTCACCCAGAAATTGCCCAAATTTCACTCAAAATTCACCCAAAATTCACCTAAATTCACTCAAAATTCACCCAGAAATTGCCCAAAAATCACCGAAAAATCACCCAAAGTTCACCCAAAATTCACTCAAAAATTGCCCAAAATTCACCTAAAATTCACTCAAAATTCACCCGAAATTCACCCAGAAATTGCCCAAAATTAGCCCAAAATTCACTCAAAAATCACCCAAAATTCCCTTAAAATTCCTTCAAAATTTGCTTAAATTCACCCAAATTTCACTCAAGATTCACTTTAATTCCTAAAATTCCCTTAAAATTCTCTCAAAAAAAAATCCCAAAAAATCGGAAAAAAATTCCCAAAAATCCCAAAATGATCCCAAAATTTTGGGAATTTTGGTTTTTTCTGCAGATGGGAATAAAACAGCTCCTGGAAACCCAAAAATCTCTAAAAAAATAGGAAAAAAGTACAAAAAAAGGGCGAAAAATCACCAAAAAATTGCAAAAAAATCAGAAAAAAATCCCAAAAAATCGGAAAAAAAATCCCAAAAATCCCAAAATGATCCCAAAAATTTGGAATTTTGGTTTTATTTGCAGATGGGAGTAAAACAGCTGCTGGAGACCCAAAAATCTCTAGAAAAATAGGAGAAAAGTACAAAAAAAAGGCAAAAAAATGGCTAAAAATCACCAAAAAATCGCAAAAAAATTTGGAAAAAGTCCCAAAAAATCAGAAAAAAATCCCAAAATGATCCCAAAAATTTGGGAATTTTGGTTTTATTTGCAGATGGGAGTAAAACAGCTGCTGGAGACCCAAAAAAAGGCCAAAAAATGGCGAAAAATCACCAAAAAATTGCCCAAAAAACCAGAAAAAAATCCCAAAAAATCGGAAAAAAAATCCCAAAAATCCCAAAATGATCCCAAAAATTTGGAATTTTGTTTTCTTTGCAGATGGGAGAAGCCATGGGGCAGAACAGCTTCATCAAGGAATATCTGGAGAAACAACAGGAGCTTCTGCAGCAGAGAAGGGAAACTCCTGAGCCTCATGGTGAGACCTGAAAACTGCTGAATTTACCCCAAAAAATAGTGAATTTACTCCAAAAAATAGTGAATTTAACCCCAAAAAAACCACTGAATTTAACTCCAAAAACACAGAATTTAACCCAAAAAAATTGCTGAATTTACCCCAAAAAACCACTGAATTTACCCCAAAAAAATAGTGAATTTACCCCAAAAAAATAGTGAATTTAACCCAAAAAAATAGTGAATTTACCCCAAAAAAATGCTGAATTTACCCCAAAGAAATACTGAATTTACCCCAAAAAATAGTGAATTTAACCCCAAAAAATACTGAATTTACCCCAAAAAAACCACTGAATTTAACTCCAAAAACACTGAATTTAACCCAAAAAAATTGCTGAATTTACCCCAAAAAACCACTGAATTTACCCCAAAAAAATAGTGAATTTAACCCCAAAAAAATAGTGAATTTAACCCAAAAAAATACTGAATTTAACCCAAAAAATACTGAATTTACCCCAAAAATAGTGAATTCAACCCAAGAAAAATCACTGAATTTACCCCAAAAAAATAGTGAATTTACCCCAAAGAAATAGTGAATTTACCCCAAAAAATAGTGAATTTACTCCAAAAAAATAGTGAATTTAACCCCAAAACAATAGTGAATTTAACCCCAAAAAAATAGTGAATTTAACCCAAAATATAGTGAATTTAACCCCAAAAAATAGTGAATTTAAACCCAAAAGAATAGTGAATTTAACCCCAAAAAAATACTGAATTTACCCCAAAAAAACCACTGAATTTAACTCCAAAAACACAGAATTTAACCCCAAAAAATTGCTGAATTTACCCCAAAAAATAGTGAATTTACCCCAAAAAAATACTGAATTTACCCCAAAAAATAGTGAATTTCACCCCAACAAAACCACTGAATTTCACCCAAAAAACCACTGAATTTAACCCCAAAAAAAAATACTGAATTTAACCCCAAAAAAATACTGAATTTAACCCAAAACCACTGAATTTCACCCAAAAAAACACTGAATTTAACCCCAAAACCACTGAATTTCCCCCCCAAAAATGCTGAATTTACCCCAAAAAAATGCTGAATTTACCCCAAAAAACTACTGAATTTACCCCCAAAAAATACTGAATTTAACCAGAAAAAATACTGAACTTAACCCCAAAAAAATACTGAATTTCAACAAAAAACCACTGAATTTCACCCAAAAAAATACTGAATTTAACCCCAAAAAAATATTGAATTTCACCCAAAAAATAGCTGGGAGGGTGGGAAATTCATGTGGGAAAATTGGGGGGATTTGCAGGAAAAAATGGTGGAATTTTGGGGAAAACTCTGCAAAAAATTGGGGGAAATTTGGGAAAAATTGGGAAAAAAATCTGCAAAAAATCTGAAGGAAATTGGGAAAAAAAATCTGCAAAAAATTGGGGGAAATTGGATAAAAATTGTCAAAAAACCAGCAAAAATATGGAAAAAAATTGGCAAAAAATCAGCAAAAAATTTGCAAAAAATTGGGGGGAAATTGGCAAAAAAAATGAGCAAAAAATTAAAGGAAAATTGGCAAAAAATGAGCAAAAATTGGGAAAAATTAGCAAAAAATTGGGAAAAAATCAGAAAAAAAATTGAGGGAAATTGGCCAAAAAATCTGGAAAAAATTGGTTTAAAATCAGCAAAAAATTAGCCAAAAATTGGGGGAAATTTGGCAAAAAATCAGCAAAAAATTTGGGGGAAAATCCTCAAAAAAACCTCAAAAAATTCTCAAAGAAAATCCCAAAATTTCTCCCAAAAATTCACAAAAATCCCCAAAAACCCTAAAAAAACCTCAAAAAAATGCTAAAAATTCTATAAAAATTCCTCAAAAAAACCCGAAAAAATCTTTCAAAAATTCTCAAAAAAATCCCAAAAAATCTTTAAAAAAATTACAAAAAAATTCCCAAAAAATCTATAAAAATTCCTCAAAAAGTCCCAAAAGATCTGTAAAAATACCTCAAAAAATCCTACAAAAACTCCTCCAAAAATCCAAAAAAAATCTTTAAAAAATCCTGAAAAAAATCCCCAAAAATCTTCAAAAAATCATCCAAAAAATCTCGTAAATTCCTTAAAAAATCTCCTAAAAATTCCCCAAAATTTGCTGCTAAAATCCCAAATTTTTGAAATTTTTTTCAGCCTCAGCAGAGCAAGGAGAGGAGGAGGAAGAGGAGGAGGAAGGAGCAGCCAAGAAGGAGAGGAGGAGGATGGTGAGAATTTTCAGATAAATTCCTGGGATTTTGGGTTTTTTTTTACAAAATAGAGATTTTTTCCCACAAAATATAGAATTTTTCCCACAAAATTTGGGGTTTTTTCCACAAAATTTGGGGTTTTTTCCAAAAAAAATTGGAGTTTTTTTCCCTCAAAATTAAGAGTTTTTTTCCACAAAATTCAAGGTTTTTCCAAAAAATTTTGGAGTTTTTTTCCACAAAATTTGGGGTTTTTTCACACAAAATTCAGGTTTTTTCTACCGAAAATTTGGGGGTTTTTCCCACGAAATTCAAGGTTTTTTCCACAAAATTAGAGGTTTTTCCAAAAAATTTTGGAGTTTTTCCACAAAATTCAAGTTTTTCCCACCAAATTTGGAGTTTTTTCCACAAAATTTGTGGGTTTTTCACCCAAAATTTAGATTTTTTTTCCAAAAAATTTGGAGTTTTTCCCACAAAATTTGGGTTTTTTTCCATAAAATTCAGATTTTTTCCCTTAAATTTGAGATTTTTTCTGCAAAATTCAAATTTTTTTCCATCAAATTTGGGTTTTTCCCACAAACAAGGTTTTTTCTACCCAAAATTTAGGTTTTTTTCCACAAAATTCAAGGTTTTTTCCACAAAATTTGAGTTTTTTTCAAAAAATTTTGGAGTTTTTTCCACAAAATTTGTGGGTTTTTTCCTCCAAAATTCAAGGTTTTTTTCCCACAAAATTTAGGGGTTTTTTTCCAAAAACATTGGAGTTTTTTCCACAAAATTTGGGGTTTTTTCCCCCAAAATTCAATTTTTTTTTCCCCCAGAATTTAAATTTTTTCCATAAAATCAGGTTTTTCCCCACAAAATGGTTTTTTTCCAACAAAATTCAGGTTTTTTCTCATTTTTTAGATAAATTTCTTCTATTTTTGGGTTGAATTTCTACCATTTCTAGGTCAATTTTGGGTCAAATTTCTCTCGTTTTTAGCTTAATTTTTGATCAATTTTCCTTCATTTTTCATGCAAATTTTCCTCATTTTTGGGTCAAATTTCTCTCATTTTTTTTTTTTTTTGTTTTTTTTTTAGGCAAATTTTGGGGTCAATTTTCCCCATTTTTGGTTTGAATTTCTCTCATTTTCAGGTGAATTTTGGGTTAATTTTTTCATATTTTTTAGTTAAATTTTTCCCATTTTTAGGCAAGTTTTGGGTCAATTTTTCCCATTTTTAGGTCAAATTTCCATCATTTTTATCTCCATTTTGGATCAATTTGTTCTCATTTTTTGCATAAATTTTCACAATTTTTTGTCAAATTTTTTTCATTTTTAGGGTAATTTTGGTGCAATTTTCTCTCATTTTTCACATAAATTTTCTGCATTTTTGGGTCAATTTTGGGTGAATTTTCCTCATTTTTATGTCAATTTTGGGTCAAATTTTTCCCATTTTTGGGTCGAATTTTTTCCATTTTTAGGTCACTTTTGGGTCAATTTTGAGTCAATTTTGGGTTGAATTTTCCTGATTTTTGGGTCAATTTCTTCTCATTTTTTAGGCAAATTTTTCCATTTTTGAGTTTAGTTTTTACCATATTTTCCCCATTTTTGGGTCGAATTTTCCTCATTTTTAGCTCAATTTTGGGCCAATTTTGTGTCTAATTTTCTCCATTTTGGGTTGAATTTGCCTCATTTTTGGGTGAATTTGTTCTTATTTTTTAAGTAAATTTTCCCCATTTTTGGGTCGAATTTTGGGTGAATTTTCTCCATTTTTGGGTCAAATTTTCCTCATTTTTGGGTCAATTTTGGGTCAATTTTAGGTCAATTTTCTCCAATTTTGGGTCGAATTTTCCCCATTTTTGGGTCAAATTTTCCTTATTTTTGGGTCAATTTTGGGTCAAATTTTCCTGAATTTTGGGTCATTTTTGGGTCAATTTTGGGTCAAATTTTCCTCATTTTTGGATCATTTTTGGGTCAATTTTGGGTCGAATTTTCTGCAATTTTGGATCACATTTCAGGTGAATTTTCCCCATTTTTGGGTCAAATTTTCCTCATTTTTGGGTCAATTTGGGGTCGAATTTTCTCCATTTTTGGGTCAATTTTAGGTCAATTTTCTCCAATTTTGGGTCGAATTTTCCCCATTTTTGGGTCGATTTTTCCTCATTTTTTTGTCAATTTTATTCTTGTTTTTTAGACAAATTTTTTTCATTTTTAGGTGGATTTTGGGTGAATTTTCTCCATTTTTGGGTCAAATTTTCCTCATTTTTATCTCAATTTTGGGTTAAATTTCCCTCATTTTTGGGTCAATTTTAGGTCAATTTTCTCCAATTTTGGGTCGAATTTTCCCCATTTTTGGGTCAATTTTTGGTTGAAATTTCCTCATTTTTGGGTCAATTTTGGGTCAAATTTCTCTCATTTTTTAGCTAAATTTTCTGCAATTTTGGATCACATTTCAGGTGAATTTTCCTCATTTTTGGGTCAATTTTGGGTCAAATTTTCCTCATTTTTGGGTCATTTTTGGGTCAATTTTGGGTCGAATTTTCTCCATTTTTGGGTCGATTTTTCCTCATTTTTTTGTCAATTTTATTCTTTTTTTTTTTAGATAAATTTTCTTCATTTTTAGGTGGATTTTGGGTGAATTTTCTCCATTTTTTGGTCAAATTTTCCTCATTTTTTTCTCAATTTTGGGTCAAATTTCTCTCATTTTTGGGTCAATTTTGGGTCAATTTTGGGTCTAATTTTCCTCATTTTTGGGTCAATTTTAGGTTGAATTTTCCTCATTTTTGGGTCAAATTTCTGTCATTTTTATCTCAATTTTGGGTCAATTTTTGGGTCGAATTTTCCTAATTTTTGGGTCATTTTTGGGTCAATTTTGGGTCGAATTTTAGATCAATTTTCTTCATTTTTGGGTCAATTTTAGGTCATTTTTGGGTCAATTTTGAGTCAAATTTTCCACTTTTTTGGGTCAATTTCAGGTCTAAATTTCTCCATTTTTCATTGAATTTTCCTCATTTTTCTGTCAATTTTTTTCTTATTTTTCAGATAAATTTCCCCATTTTCGGGTCAAATTTCCCTCATTTCTAACTCAATTTTGAGTCTAATTTTCTCTATTTTTGGGTCAAATTTCTGTTGTTTTTAGGTCATTTTTAGGTCAATTTTCCCCATTTTTGGGTCAAATTTGAATCATTTTTGGGTCAATTTTGGGTCAAATTTTCCCCATTTTTCTGTCAATTTTGGGTCAAATTTTCCTCAATTTTGGGTCAAATTTGAATCATTTTTGGGTCAATTTTGGCTCAAATTTTCCTCATTTTTCAGTCAATTTTGGGTCAAATTTTCCCCATTTTTGAGTCAATTTTGGGTCAATTTTGGGTCATTTTTCAGTCGAACTTTCCTCATTTTTAGCTCAATTTTTGGGTCAATTTTCCTCGTTTTTGGGTCAATTTTTTCCCAATTTCCTCTAATTTCTCCCCAGACCCGCTCCGCCCCTCCCCCCTCGGTCAGCCCCTCCCCCCGCTCGGCGCGGCGCCGCCCCTCCCCCCACCCGGGAGCTCCGGAGGAGGAAGAGGAAGAGGAGGAGGAGGAGGAGGAAGAGGAAGAGGAAGAAGAGGAGGAAGAGGAAGAGGAAACCCAAAAACTTCCGGGAAAAACCCCAAAAAAACCGGAAACGGCCGAAAAACCCAAACCGGAAGTCGCCCCTCCCCCACCGGAAGCCGTCACCGCAGCGCCGGAAATCGTCATTTCCGCGCCGGAAGTCAAAGAGAGCAAACAGGAAGTCGATATTTCTGCACCGGAAGTCACCACTCCCGCACCGGAAATCGCTGATTCACTACCGGAAGTTGCCCTGCCCACACCGGAAGTCGAGATTTCCGCGCCGGAAGTTGCCCAGCCCGTGCCGGATGTGGAGATGATGTCAGCGGAAGCGGAAGTGACCCAACCGGAAGCGGATGTGGAGATGGCCGAACCGGAAGTGGCCCCACCGGAAGTCCCCGGCAAAGGGGAGGAGCTTGGCGGGGAGGGGGAGGGGCCGCCGGAAGCGGAGGGGGAGGAGCCGCCGCCGCCCCCCCCCCCGCCGGAAGCCACGCCCCCGCGGCGCCCCTCCCCCAGCCCTTCCTCCTCCTCCTCCTCCCCTCCCCCCTCCCCCCCCGGCCTGACGTCACCGGCGGGGGGGGCTGAGGTGAGTCGGGGGCGGGGCTAGGGCGGGGGGCGGGGCTAATCCCCTTGGCCACGCCCCCTTCTCCCCGCCTGACTTCCGGTTTGTGCCGCAGGAGGAGGAGGAGGGGGAGGGGCGGCCGGAGGGGGAGGGGCGACCGGAAGTGAGCGCCGGGGAGGAGAGGTGAGTGGGGGGAGGGGCGGGAGTGACGTCACAGGGTGGGGGAGGGGCGGGGAGTGACGTCACAGGGTGGGGGAGGGGCAAGTTTTGGGGAATTTTGGGGAAATTCAGGTTGTTAATTGGGGCTGGAGGAGAGTTTGGGGTGAATTTGGGAAAATTTTGGGGAATTTTAGGATCTTTGTTTGGCTTTGGGGTCGTTTTGGGTCCAAAATTTGGGGTTTTGGGTCCAAAGTTTGGATTTTTGGGGCAAATTTGGGGAAATTTAGGGTCTTTAATTGGGTCTGGAGTCGTTTTGGGTCCAAAATTCGGATTTTTAGGTCCCTAGATTGTATCTGAGGCGATTTTTGGGGTGAATTTGGGTAATTTTAGGACTTTTAGTCGGGTTTGGGATCATTTTGGGTCCAAAATTTGGGGTTTTGGGTCCAAAATTTGGGATTTTTGTGTCCCTGAATTGAGTCTGGCAGTCAATTTTGGGTTCAAATTCAGGTTTTGGGCGAATTTGGGGAATTTTTTGGGTTCTAAATTGGCTCTGAGGTCATTTTGGGTCCCAAATTCGGATTTTTGGGTCCAAGTTTGGGGTTTTGGGTTAAAAGTTTGGATTTTTCAGTCCCAAAATTGGTTCTGGGGATCAATTTTGGGTCCCAAATTTGGATTTTTGGGGCGAATTGGGGAAATTTTAGGATCTTTAATTGGCTCTGGAGTAAATTCAGGTCCCAAATTTGGGGTCTTGGGTCCCAAAATTTTGGATTTTTGGGTCCCTAAATTCAGTCAGGAGGAGTTTTGGGCTGAATTTGGGGAATTTTAGGATCCTTAGTTGGATTTGGGATCGTTTTGGGTCCCAAATTTGGGTTTTTGGGTCCCAAAATTAGGTCAGGAGGAGTTTTGGGCTAAAATTGGGGAATTTTAGGATCATTTATTGGGTCTGGGGATTAATTTTGGGTCCAAAATTTGGGATTTTGGGGCAAATTTGGGCAATTTTTGGGTTCTAAATTGGGTCTGGGGTCATTTTGGGTTCCAAGTTTGGGTTTTTGGGGTGAATTTGGGGAATTTTGGGATCTTTAATTGGCTTTGGAGTCATTTTTGGGTCCCAAATTTGGGTTTTTGGGTCTCTAAAATGCCTCTGGGGTCATTTTTGGGGTGAATTTGGGCCAATTTGGGGTCAATAACTGGTTTTGGGATCATTTTGGGTCCAAAATTTGGGTTTTTAGGTCCTAAATTTGGGTTTTTGGGTCCCCAAATTGAGTCTGAGAATCATTTTTGGGTCCAAATTTACGATTTTGGGGTGAATTTGGGGAATTTTAGGATCCTTGAGTTGGATTTGGGGTCATTTTGGGTCCCAGATTTGGGGTTTTGGGTTCCTAAATTGGGTCTGAGGTGATTTTTGGGTTCCGAATTTGGGATTTTGGGTCACTAATGAGGTCTGGGGTCGTTTTGGTTCCCAAATTTAGGTTTTTGGGCTGAATTGGGGGAATTTTAGGATCATTAATTGGGTCTGGGGTCATTTTGGGATCCCAAATTTGGGTATTTGGGTCTCTAAATTGAGGCTGAGATGGTTTTGGGGTGAATTTGGGGAATTTTTGGGTCCCAAATTGAGTCTGGGGTCAATTTTGGGTCCCAAATTTAGGATTTTGGGGCAAATTTGGGGAATTTTTGGGTCCCAAATTGGGGTTTTGGGGCGAATTTGGGCAAATTTGGGGTCAATAATGTGTTTTGCGGTCACTTTGGGGTGAATTTGGGGAAATTTGGGATCCTAAATTTGGATTTGGGGTCATTTTTGGGTCGTTACTTTAATCTGAGATTGTTTCGGGGTGAATTTGGGGAGTTTTAGGATTCTTAATTGGATTTGGGGTCATTTTTGGGTCAAAAATTTGGCGTTTTGGGTCCCAAAATTGACTCTGGGGTCATTTTTGGGCTAAATTTGGGGAAATTTGGGGTCTTTAATTTGGTCTGGGGTCATTTTGGGGTCCAAATTTGGGATTTTGGAGCAAATTTGGGGCAAATTTGAGAATATTTTGGCTCCCAAATTGAGTCTGGGATCAATTTTGTGTCCAAAATTTAGGATTTTTGGCTGAATTTGGGCATTTTTTGGGTCTTTAATCAGCTCTGGGTTGATTTCAGTTCCCAAATCTGTAATTTTGGGCTGAATTTTGGCAATTTTCGGCTCCCAAATTCGGGTTTTTAGTCCCCAAATTGGGTCTGGGGTCCCGACTCCCGGGGGGCGTGGCCTGACCATATATGGCATCGGTGGGCGGGGCTAGCCACGCCCCTTTTGCCCTTATATGGTCAAACCACGCCCCTCCCTATTCTATATATGGGAGGCTAAGCCCCTCCCGCGCTCTGCGCTGATTGGCCGATTCCCCCGAGTTGGGGTTTCCCGATTGGCTGCCCGCCGCTGGCCACGCCCCCCGCGTCGCGGGGCATGCTGGGATCGCGGCAAGATGGCGGCGGCGCTCGGCGGCGGACAATAGCGGGGGGGGAGGGGGCGAGGGTGAGGGAGAAATGGGGAGAAAAAGGGAAAAAACGGGAAAAAATGGGGAAAATCGGGGATTTGTGAGGGGAAAGGGGGTGAGGGTGAGGGAGAATTGGGGAGAAAAAGGGAAAAAACGGGAAAAAATGGGGAAAATCGTGGATTTGTGAGGGGAAAGGGGGTGAGGGTGAGGGAGAATTGGAGAAAAACGGAAAAATCGGGAAAAAATGGGGAAAAACGGGGATTTGTGAGGGGAAAGGGGGTGAGGGTGAGGGAGAATTGGGGAGAAAAAGGGAAAAATGGGGAAAAAATGGGGAAAATCAGGGAAAAAACGGGAATTTGTGAGGGGAAAGGGGGGAGAAAATGGGGAAAAAATGGAAATTTATGGAGGAGAAATTAGGAGAAAACCGGAAAAAACGGGAAAAAATGGGGGAGAAAATGGGAATTTGTGAGAGAAAGGGGGTGAGGGTGAGGGAGAATTGGGGAGAAAACAGGGGAAATTGGGAAAAAATGGGGAGAAATGGGGATTTGTGAGGGGAAAGGGGGTGAGGGTGAGGGAGAAATGGGGAGAAAAAGGGAAAAAACGGGAAAAATGGGGAAAATCGGGGATTTGTGAGGGGATGAGGGTGTGAGGGTGAGGGAGAATTGGGGAGAAAAAGGGAAAAATCGGGAAAAAATGGGGAAAATCGGGGATTTGTGAGGGGAAAGGGGGGAGAAAATGGGGAAAAAGTGGAAATTTATGGAGGAGAAATTAGGAGAAAACCGGAAAAAACGGGAAAAAATGGGGGAGAAAATGGGAATTTGTGAGGGGAAAGGGGGTGAGGGTGAGGGAGAATTGGGGAGTAAAAGGGAAAAAATGGGGAAAATCGGGGAAAAAATGGGAATTTGTGAGGGGATAATAGGGTGAGGGTGAGGGAGAATTGGGGAAAAAACCGGAAAAACGGGGAAAAAATGGCAATTTTGAGAGAAAAATGGGAATTGTGAGGGGAAAGGGGGTGAGGGTGGGGGAGAATTGGGGAAAAAACAGGGGAAATTGGGAAAAAATGGGAAAAATAGGGGGAAAATGTGTGGTAAAAGGGAATTGTGAGGGCAAAAAGGGGAGAAAATGCAAAATGTGAGGGAAAAATGGGGAGAAAATGGGGGAAATAGGGAAAAATGGGCGGGAAATGGGGAGAAATGGGAAAAAAATGGGGAAATGTTAGGGGAAAATGAGGAAAAAATGGGGAGAAATGGGGAAAAGTGGGAATTGTGAGGGGAGAGGGGGGGAAGAGGATGAGGGAGAAATGAGGAGAAAACTGGAAAAAAATGGGAATTTGTGAGGGAAAAACGGGGAGAAGGTGGGGAAAACTGAGGGGAGAACAAGAAAATGTGAAGGGAAAATGGGGAAAAAAGGGGAAAAATGGGAATTTGTGAGGGAAAAAGGGGAACTGTGAGGGGAAAATGGGGGCAAATGAGGGAAAATTGGGAAAAAATGGGGAAATGTGAGGGAGAAAAGGGCGGGAAATGAAAGTTGTGAGGGAAATTGAGGGAAAAATGGGGAAAATTGTGGGGAAAACGGGGAGAAAATGGGAATTTGTGAGAGAAAAGTGGGAAATGTGAGGGGAAAAGGGGGAGAAAACGGGGAAAATGAGTGGAAAATGTGTGAGAGATGGAAATTGTGAGGGAAATGTGAGGGGAAAATGAGGAAAATTGAGGGAAATTGGGGAAAATTGTGGGGAGAAGTGATGGGAAAGTGAGAAATGTGGGAGGAAAATGGGAATTGTGGGGGAAAATGAGGGGAAAATGGGAAAAAATGTGGAAAATGGGGAAAACCGGGAGGGAAAATGGGGAGAAAATAGGGGAAATTGGGAAAAACTGGGAATTTGTGAGGGGAAAATGGGGAAAAAATGGGGGAAATTGGGAGAAAATGGGCGGGAAATGGAGAGAAATGGGGAAAAAAATGGGAATTGTGAGGCAGAAATAGGTGGGAAATGGGAATTGTGAGGGAAAAATGGGGAGAAATTGGATAAAAATAGGGGAAATTGGGGAAAATTGTGGGAAAAATGGGGATAATTGGGGAAAACTGAGGGCAAAATGGGAACTGTGAGGGAGAAAAGGGCGGAAATTTGGAATCGTGAGGGAAAAATGAGGGGAAAATGTGTTGGAAATGGGGATTTTCAGAGAAATGTGAGGGAGAAATGGGAATTGTGAGGGGAAAATGGGCATGAAATAGGAGTCATGAGGGGAAAAAGGGCAGAAAATGTGGAGAAAATGGGAAATGTGAGGAAAAAAATGGGAATTGTGAGGGGAAAATGGGGAGAAAATGTGGATTTTGAATGAAAATGAGGGGAAAAAGGGGGGAAGTGCTTGAGAAATGGGAATTGTGAGGGGAAAATGGGGAAAATCGGGAAAACTGAGGGAAAAATGGGGAAAATGGAGGGAAATTGGGGAGAAATGGGGGAAAAATGGGGGTAAAATCAGGGGAAGATGGGGATTGTGAGGGAGAAAAAGGCGGGAAATGGGGAAAATAAGGGGAAAATAAGAGAAAATGTGTGGGAAAGTGGAATTGTGAGGGGAAAATTGAGGGGAAATTGAGACTTGTGAGGGAAAACTGAGGGAAAAATGGGGAAATTGAGGGGAAAATGGGTGAGAAATGTGAATTGTGAGGGGAAAAGGGCGGGAAAATGAGAAACGTGAGGGGAAAATGGGGAAAAATAGGAGAAATTGAGGGGAAAATGGGAGATGTGAGGGAGAAAAGGGCAGGAAATGTAGAAAAATTGGGAAAATAGAGCAGAAATGGGGATTGTGAGGGAAAGATGGTGATTGTGAGGGGAACATGAGTGGGAAAAGGGAATTGTGATGGAAACGTGAGGGGAAAATGGGTAAAATGGGGAGAAAATGGGGAAAAATGGGGAGAAATGACGAAAAATGGGGAGAAATGGGAAGAAATAGGGGAAATTGGGGGAAACGGGGGGAAATTGGGGATTGTGAGGGAGAAGTGGGTGGGAAATGGGGAAAAATGGGAGTTGTGAGGGGAAACTGAGGGGAAATTGGGGAAAAGTGAGGGAAAAATGGGTGAGGAACGTGAATTGTGAGGGGAAAAAGGGCAGAAAAAGGGAATTGTGAGGGGGAAGGGGGTGTGGGGTAAGGGGAAAATGGGGGAAAATGTGAAAATTGAGGGGAAAATGGGGAAAACTGAAGGTGAAATGAGAATTGTGAGGGGAAAGGGTGTGGGAAAGAGGAAGTGTGAGGGGAAAATGGAGGGAAAACGGGGAAAACTGAGAGGGAAAAATGGGAATTGTGAGGGGAAAAAGGCTGGGAAAAGGGAGCCATGAGGGGAAAATGGGGAGAAATCAGGAAAACTGAGGGGAAAATGGGGGAAAATGGGTGAAAATTGGTAATGTGTGGGGAAAATGGGTGGAAATGGGCAGGAAATGGGAATTGTGAGGAGAAGGAAGGAAATTGTGAGGGAAAATGGGAATCTTGAGGGGAAAATGGGGAAAGTTGGGGGGAAAATGGGAATTCTGAGGGGAAAATGGGGATAAAATGGGGAATTTGAATGAAAATGGGGGAAAATGGGCGGGAAATGGGAGATGTGAGGGAGAAATGGGGAAAAATGGGGAATTTTGGGGAGAAGTGGGGAAAATTAGGGAATTTTGAGGGGAAAATGGGGATAAATGGGGGATTTTGAGGGGGCAATGGGGGAAAATGGGTGGAAAATGTGGAATTTCGGGGAGAAATGGGAAAAAAGGGGATTTTGAAAGGAATTTGGGGAGAAAAGGGGAAATATGAGGGAAAAATGGGAATTGTGAGGGGAAAGGGAGGGCAGGGAGGAGTCTGGGGCGTTTTGGGTAAAAAAACGGGATTTTTGGGTATTTTGGGAAGACTTCAGGGTAAAAAATGGGATTTTTGGGGAATTAGAGGTGATTTTGGGGTAAAAAATGGGATTTTTGGGGGCTTTGAGGAGATTTTGGGGTAAAAAATGGGATTTTTGGATAATTTGAGGAGATTTTGGGGTAAAAAATGAGATTTTTGGGGAGGAATTGGCTGGAAAAAAATGCAATTTTGGGGTAATTTCCTAAAAATCAGAAAAAAACCCCAAAAAGGTCCCAAAAAAATCCCCAAAAAGTTTCTTAAGAATCTCTCAAAAAATTCTCTAAGAAACTCTAAAAATCTTTAAAAAACCCCAAAAATACCCTAAAAAAGCCCCAAAAGCTGCAAAAATCCCTAAAAAATTTTCTGAAATCTCTCTAAAAATTCTTTAGAATTACAGAAAATACTAAAAGAGATTTTTAAAAATCCTCCCCAAAAAAATCCCTAAAAATTACAGAAAATATCCCAAAAAATTCCTTAAAAATCCTTTAAAAATCTCTAAAAAATCCCCAAAAAACCCCCAAAAAATCTCTAAAAATAAAAAAAAATTCCAAAAAATTTCCAAAAATATCTCAAAAAATCCTCAGAAATCCCTAAAACTATTCCCAAAAAATCATTTAAAGTTACGGAAAATACCTAAAAAATTCCTTAAAAATCCTCAAAAAAAATCCCAAAAAATCTGAAAAAATCCCAAAAAGTCCCACAAAAATCCCCAAAAATTGGCAAAAGAATTTCCCAAAAACTCTCTAAAAATCCACCAGAAATCTCTAAAAAAATTCCAAGAATATCTCAAAAAATCCCTAAAACTCCTCAAAAAAAGTTTCCTAAAAATTACAGAAAATACCCCAAAAATTCCTTAAAAGTCCCCAAGAAATCTCAAAAAATCCCTAAAAAATTCCCAAAAACTCCCTAAAGAATCCCAAAAAACTTTTCCAAAAATCCCCAAAAGTTCCCTAGAAATTCCCTAAAAATTCCTCTAAAATCCCCCCAAAAAAACCCCAAAAAATCTTCAAAAAAATCCCTAAAAATAATAAAAAAAAATCCCAAATTTCCCCAAAACCCCTTAAATTCCCCCCAAATCTCTCTCTCCCCTCCCCCAGCCAGGAGGCAGCGCCGCCCATGGAGGATCTTCGCCCCTCCCCCACCCCGGGAGGCTCTCAGGTACATTTGGGATCCCCAGGGTGGGGGAGGGGCGGGAAAATCACCCCAAAATTATGGGGGGGGGGAGGGGGGAGGGGCGGGACCCCAAATTTGGGGGTTTTTCACCCAAAAAATTGGGGGGTTTTACCCAAAAAATGGGGGATTTGCCCAAAAAATGGGATTTTCACCCAAAAAATTGGGGGTTTTACCCAAAAAATGGGGATTTTTCACCCAAAAAATGGGGATTTTTTTCACCCCAAAAAATTGGGGGTTTTACCCAAAAAATGGGGATTTTTCACCCAAAAAATGGGGATTTTTTTACCTCAAAAATGGGGATTTTTTATCCCAAAAATGGGGATTTTTTACCCAAAAAATTGGGATTTTTATACAAAAAAATGGGATTTTTTCACCCAAAAAATTGGGGGTTTTGCCCAAAATTTGGGATTTTTTATCAAAAAATGGGGAATTTACCCAAAAAAATGGGATTTTTTACCCAAAAAATTGGGATTTTTACCCAAAAAAATGGGGGTTTTTACTCAAAAAAATGGAGGTTTTTTTACCCAAAAATTGGGGCTTTTTACCCAAAAAAATCGCGAATTTTACGCAAAAAAATGGGATTTTTTATCCTATTTTTTGGGATTTTTTAACCCAAAAAATTTGGGGTTTTTCACCCAAAAAATTGGGATTTTTTTACCCAAAAAAATTGGGGTTTTTCACCAAAAAATTGGGATTTTTCCCCAAAAGTCAACTTTTCCCCCCCAAAAATTGGGATTTTTGCTAAAAAAATGAACTTTTTACCCCCAAAATTGGGATTTTTCCCCCCAAAAAAATCAACTTTTCCCCCCAGAATTTGGGATTTTTACCCCAAAAACCAACTTTTCCCCTCAAAATTGGGATTTTTTCCCCCAAAAAACCAACTTTTTCCCCTCAAACTTTGGGATTTTTCCCCAAAAAATTGGGATTTTTCCCTTAAAATCAAACTTTTCCCCCAAAATTTGGGTTTTTCCCCCCAAAACCCACATCCGGTTCTCCTCTAACCTCAACAAAAAACCCCCAAAACTGGGATTTTTTTCCCCAAAAATTCTGTGTTTTCCCTCCGCAAAAAAATCCACTTGTGGGGCAGGAATGGAACCCGGAGAGGCCAAAAACGCCACTTGTGGGGCAGAAAGGGACTCGAAATGACCCCAAAACGGCACTTGTGGGGCAGAAAAGGACTCCAGGGACCCCCAAGTGCCACTTGGGGGGCAGAAAATGGAACTTGGAGACCCCAAAAGGTCACTTGTGGGGCAGAAAGTGACCTGAAATGACCTGAAATGGCCCCAAATGCCACTTGTGGGGCAGAAAATGACCTTCAGTGACCCCAAAATGCCACTTGTGGGGCAGAAAGTGACCTGAAAATGCCACTTGTGGGGCAGAAAACGAACCTCAATGGCCCCAAATGGCCCCAAAATGCCACTTGTGGGGCAGAAAATGGAACTTGGAGACCCCAAAAGGTCACTTGTGGGGCAGAAAGTGACCTGAAAATGCCACTTGTGGGGCAGAAATGGCCTTGAAATGACCTGAAATGACCCCAAAACGTCACTTGTGGGGCAGAAAATGGAGTTTAAAGACCCCAAATTGCTACTTGTGGGGCAGAAAATGGAGTTTAAAGACCCCAAAACGTCACTTGTGGGGCAGAAAACTACCTGAAATGTCACTTGTGGGGCAGAAATGGACTTCAGTGACCCTGAAAATATCACTTGTGGGGCAGAAAATGACCTGAAATGCCACTTGTGGGGCAGAGAGTGACTTGAAATGACCCCAAAACGTCACTTGTAGGGCAGAAGACGACATGAGATGTCACTTGTGGGGCAGAAATGGACTTAAAATGTCACTTGTGGGGCAGAAAAGCAGTTTAAAGACCCCAAAATGTCACTTGTGGGGCAGAAAATGGAGTTGAAACGTCACTTGTGGGGCAGAAAGTGACTCAAAATGCCACTTGTGGGGCAGAAAGTGACCTTCAGTGACCCCCAAGTGCCAGTTGTGGGGCCGAAAATGACTTCCAATGACCCTGAAATGTCACTTGTGGGGCAGAAATGGACCTTAAACGTTACTTTTGGGGCAGAAAATGGACTTGAAATGTCACTTGTGGGGCAGAAAAGGACTTCAGTGATCCCAAAATGTCACTTGTGGGGCAGAAAAGGACTTGAAACATCACTTGTGGGGCAGAAAATGGAACTTGGAGACCCCAAAATGTCACTTGTGGGGCAGAAAATGGACTTTCAGTGCCACTTGTGGGGCAGAAAATGACCTGAGGATGCCACTTATGGGGCAGAAAAAGACTTCAGTGACCCCAGAACATCATTTGTGGGGCAGAAAATGGACTTGAAATGTCACTTGTGGGGCAGAAAAGGAATTTGGAGACCCCAAAATGTCACTTGTGGGGCAGAAATGGAGTTGAAACGTCACTTGTGGGGCAGAAAATGAACTTCAGTGACCCCAAAATGCCGCTTTTGGGGCAGAAAATCACCCCAAAATGTCAGTTGTGGGGCAAAAAATGGACTTGAAATGCCACTTGTGGGGCAGAAAGTGACCTCAAAACGTCACTTGTGGGGCAGAAAACGACCTGAAAATGCCACTTGTGGGTCAGAGAGTGACCTGAGATGACCCGAAATGACCCCAAAACGTCACTTGTGGGGCAGAAAATGGATTAAAATGCCACTTGTGGGGCAGAAAATGAACTTCGGTGACCCCAAAATGTCACTTGTGAGGCAGAAAATGAACCTCAATTGCCCCAAATTGCTACTTGTGGGGCAGAAAATGGAGTTTAATTGCCACTTGTGGGGCAGAAAGTGACCTGAAATGACCCCAAAATGTCACTTGTGGGGCAGAAAATGGAACTTTTCACCCCAAAAATCCACTTGTGGGGCAGAAATGGAACTTTTAACCACAAAAATTCTACTTGTGGGGCAGAAAATTCACCTCCAGGATCCCCAAGTTTCCACTTCTGGGGCAGAAAAATGGATTTTTCAACCCAAAATTCAACTTGTGGGGCAGAAAACGGAAGTTTTTGTCTCCAAACGTCACTTGTGGGGCAGAAAATGGAACTTTTCACCCCAAAAAATCAACATTATTTACCAGAAAATGGAACTTTTCACCCCAAAAATCACCTCATTTACCAGAAAATGGAACTTTTCACCCTAAAATCAACATTATTTACCAGAAAATGGAACTTTTCACCCTAAAATCAACATTATTTACCAGAAAATGGAACTTTTCACCCCAAAAATTCAACTTGTTTGCCAGAAAATGGAACTTTTCACCCCAAAAATTCAACTCATTTACCAGAAAATGGAACTTTTCACCCCAAAAAATCACCTCATTTGCCCGAAAATGGAACTTTTCACCCTAAAACGGAACTTTTCACCCCAAAAATCAACATTATTTACCAGAAAACGGAACTTTTCACCCCAAAAAATCAACATTATTTACCAGAAAATGGAACTTTTCACCCCAAAACGGAACTTTTCACCCCAAAAATCCCGCAAACGGAACTTTCCACCCCAAAAAAAAATCACCTTTTTTGGCCGAAAACGGAACTTTTCACCCCGAAGGTTTCCTCCTCCTCCCCCCAGCGCCATACATGGAGAAGTGGGCGGGGCTTGGGGGAAAGGGGGCGTGGCTAAGGGGAAAGGGGGCGGGGCTTTGCCGGCCACGCCCACCCCCGCTGACGTCACCACCCCTCCCCCCACCCTGGCCCCGCCCCCCGTCTCTCCCCAGGCCACGCCCACCAGGGGCTTCAAGAGGAAGATTGCGGTGCTGTGTGAGTGGGCGGGGCCTGATATGCTAATGAGGGTGGGCGGAGCTTGATATGCTAATGAGGGTGGGCGGGATTAGGTATGCAAATGAGGGTGGGCGGGGCTTGGGTATGTAAATGAGGGGGAGGTGGGAGGGGCTGGGATATGCAAATGAGGGTGGGGAGGGGAGGAAGTGGGCGTGGCTTGGGGGAGGGAGGGGTTTGGATATGCAAATGAGGGGTGGAAGGGGCTTCGGTATGCAAATGAGGCGGGATGGGTTGGAGAAACGGGTTTGGGTGGTTTATGCAAATGAGGGGCGGGGCTTGGGATGGCGGGAAAATAAGGAAAATTGGGGGAAAAATGGGGAAAAAATGAGAAAAAAAGGCGAAAAAATGAGGAAAAAAAAAAGGCAAAAAATGGGGAAAAATAGGGAGAAAATAAAAACAAAATCGGAAAGAAATGGAAAAAAAAAATGGCAAAAAATCAGAAAAAAGTGGCAAAAAAATAGAAAAAAAATTCAGAAAAAAGTGGCCAAAAATGGGAAAAAATAAGGTAAAAAATTAGAAAAAAATCAGGAAAAAATCAGGAAAAAATGGAAAAAAGCTAAAAAAATGGAAAAAAAAGCTAAAAAAATGGGGATTTTTGGTGATTCTTGGTACTAATGAGTGTTTAATTAGCCTGGTGACTAATTAGCGCTAATTAGCAGCGCGGGGCGGGCCGGAGGCGGAGGGGGGAGAAAATGGGGGAAAAGGGAAAAAATGGGAAAAAATGGGAAAAAAATCAGAAAAAAATGGGGAAAAATCAGGAAAAATCAGAAAAAAATAGGGGAAAAGTCAGAAAAAATTGGGAAAAAATCAGAAAAAAGGGGAAAAGAATGGGAAAAAATGGAGAAAAAGTAAGTAAAAAATAAGAAAAAATGGGAAAAAACTCTGAAAAAAATGGCAAAAAAATAGGGGAAAAATCAGGAAAAAATGACTAAAAATGGGGAAAAAAAATGGGGAAAAAATCGGGAAAAAATGGGAAAAAAATGGCTAAAAAATGGGGAAAAAATCAGAAAAAAATGGGAAAGAAATAGGGAAAGAAACAGAAAAAAATGGCAAAAAAATGGGAAAAAAATGGGAAAAAATCAGAAAAAAACGGGGATTTTTGCTGCTATCTCTAGTAATGAATGTTTAATGAACTTGGTGACTAATTAGCGGTAATTAGCAGCGCGGGGCGGGCCGGAGGCGGAGGGGGGAGAAAATGGGAAAAAATGGCCAAAAAATGGGGAAAAAAGGGAGAAAAAATGAGGAAAAAATTGGGGAAAAATGGTGGAAAATGGGGAAAAAATAGGCAAAAAATGGGTAAAAAATTAGAAAAAAAATCAGAAAAAAATTGGAAAAAATTGGAAAAAATTGGAAAAGACCAGAAAAAAATTGCAAAAAAAATTGCAAGAAAATGGGGGAAAAACTGGGGAAAAAATTGGGAAAAAATGGTGAAAAATCAGAAAAAAATGGGGAAAAATGGGCAAAAATAGGAAAAAATCATTAAAAGATGGGTAAAAATGGGGGAAAATTGGGAAAAAAATTGGGGAAAAAATGGATAAAAGAACAGGAAAAAAAGAAAAAAATCACCAAAAAATGGCAAAAAGTAGGAAAAAAATGGGGGAAAAAATCAGAAAAAAATCAGAAAAAAATGGGGATTTTTGCTGCTATCTCTAGTAACGAATATTTAATGAGCCTGGTGACTAATTAGCGGTAATTAGCAGCGCGGGGCGGGCCGGAGGTGGAGGGGGGCGTGGCCTCAGCCGCAGCAGCTCCTCGCAAGCGGCGCTGGGGAGCGACGGCGCCCAAGAAACCTTCCATCAGCATCAGCACCGAGTCCCTCAAGGTGGGTCAGAAATCCCCGAAAAACTGAAAATTTGGGGAAATTTGGGAGTTAGAGAAAAAATCCCCGCCTTTTTGGGGGAAAATTTGGGGGTTTTGGGTGAAAATTTGGGGTTTTTAGGGGAAAAAATGGATTTTTTATGGGATTTTTTGTGAATTTTGATCCACGAAAAATTTCGTTTGTTTTTATTTTTTTTCCCCAAGATTTTGGAGTTTTTTAGGTGAAATTTTGGAGTTTTTTAGGTTAAAATTTTGAAGGGTTTTGGGGGAAAATTTGGGGATTTTGGCGTGGGGTTTAGGGGAATGGATTTTTATGCGATTTTTTTGGTAATTTTGTCGCCGAAAATTTCGTTTATTTCCCAAAATCACAATTTTTTTCCCCAATTGCCCAAAAATCTCATTTTCCCCAATTTTCCCAAAATCGCATTTTTCCCATTTTTCCCAATTTTCCCATTTTTTCCCAATTTTCCCAAAATCTCATTTTTCCCATTTTTTCCCCATTTTCCCCAATTTTCCCCATTTTTCCCAATTTTCCCAAAATCTCTATTTTTTCCCGAAATTCCCATTTTTCCCAAATTTCCCAAAATCTCCTTTTTTTCCCCAAAATTCTCATTTTTCCCATTTTTCCCCATTTTTTCCCATTTTTTCCCAATTTTCCCAAAACCTCTATTTTTTCCCCAAATTCCCATTTTCCCAAATTTCCCAAAATCCCCAAAACCTCACATTTTTCCCGTTTTTTCCCGAATTTCCAGACTCTGATCCCGGATTTCCGGGCTGGGGGAGGGGCGGCCGGCGGGGCGGAGCTTCCCGACGAGGTGGGCGTGGCGCCGGGGGAGGGGCCTGATGACGTCATCCTCGGGGGCGTGGCCTCCCCGCCCGGCCCCTCCCCCCACCCCGGGCTGAAGATCTGCAGGACTGTCACCCAGGTAGGCCACGCCCACCTCATTTGCATATCATCTGCATATCAGTAATCGGCCTTTTGGATCCTTCACATGGCAGACAGGCCACGCCCACCTCATTTGCATACCATCTGCATATCGTTAATTGTAGTTTTGTGTAATTTGCATGGCAGACAGGCCACGCCCACCTCATTTGCATTTCTTAATTACCCTCCTGCCTAATTTGTACAATCACCAAGCCACACCCCCTGATTTGCATATCACCAATCATATCGTTTCCATAAGCTTTGAGCCACGCCTGCTTCATTTGCATATCATTAATTACCCACTGGACTCATTTGCATATCGTCAGCTCTCATTTGCGTTAGCACCTGGCCACGCCCACCTCATTTGCATACTCCTTAATTGTCCTCTGTCCTCATTTGCATACTCATCGCTCAGTTGTGCTCATTTGCATAATAATTGAGCCACGCCCATCTCATTTGCATACTCATTTGCATACTCACGAATTGCTTTTAGCCTCAGTTGTGTCATTACCAGGCCACGCCCCTCCTCATTTGCATATAATTAATCAGTCTTCAGTCTCGTTTGTATATACAGCTAGCCACGCCCACCTCATTTGCATACCATTAATTCCCATTCTGCCTCGTTTGCATATTTAGTCATACCCACCTCATTTGCATACTCATTAAGTAGCATCCAAGCTCATTTGCATAATCCACCAGCCACTCCTGCCTCATTTCCATACTCATTAATTCCCCTTCCGCCTCATTTGCATAATCACTTGGACATTTCCATCTCATTTAGCTAATTCCCAAGCCCCTCCCACCTCATTTGCATATCTCCAGGCTACTGTAACCTCATTTGCATGCTCGTTAATTATCTCTGTGTGTTATTTACATCATCACCAGGTCGTGCTCGCCTCATTTGCATACTCATTAATTCCCCTCTTTTCCGATTTGCATAACCCCTAAGCCACGCCTACCTCATTTGCATACTCATTCATCTCTGTCCTCATTTGCATAACCATTAGGTCAGTCCCACCTCATTTGCATACTCATTATCTCTCCATCCCTCATTTGCATACCTCTAAGAGCTCATTTGCATATGTGACATCCCTTTCCAAGCTCATTTGCATAACTGCTGGCCACGCCCACCTCATTTGCATACTTATAACTACTTGCTATCACCCTCATTTGCATATTTAATTAAC
Source organism: Lichenostomus cassidix (assembly GCF_008360975.1). Taxonomy (NCBI): domain Eukaryota; kingdom Metazoa; phylum Chordata; class Aves; order Passeriformes; family Meliphagidae; genus Lichenostomus; species Lichenostomus cassidix. The sequence continues at coordinate 136,983 of NW_028147270.1, read as the reverse complement.
TAATTACGGTTAATTAGGTGGTGGAGCGGCAGAACGGCCGGGGGGAGGGGCAGGAGGAGGAGCCCGAGGAGGAAGGGGCGGAGCCGGAGGAGGATGACGTCACCGGTGGGCGTGGCCAGCCCAAGCCACGCCCCGAGGGGGGACCGGAAGTTGGCCACGCCCACCCCGCCCAGGCCACGCCCACCGCCGGGCTGGCCACGCCCTCCGAGGGGGAGGGGAAAGGTGAGAGAGAATTTGGGGAAATTTTGGGGAAAATTGGGAATTTTTTGGGGTTTTTTTTGGGAATTTTTTGGGATTTTTGGGAATTTTTTTGGATTTTTGGGAGATTTTTGGGAATTTTTTGGGGGGATTTTTTTTTATTTTTCTGGGGAATTTTTCAGTGGTTGTTTTGGGTATTTTGGGGATTTTTTGGGGAATTTTTGGGATTTTTTGTGGAATTGTGAAATTTTTGAGTAATTTTAGGCGAATTTTTAGAGTGAAAAAAATCTGAAGAAATTCAGAAGAAAATCAGGAAAAAACTAGAAAAAATCATTTAAAAATCAGGAAAAAATGTGAAAAAAAATGCGAAAAAAAAAGAGAAAAATGCAGAAAAATCTGATAAAAATTGATTAAAATAGCTGAAAAAATCTCTGAAAAAACTGAAAAAAAATGAGAAAAAACCCAGAAAAATTTCAGAAAAACATCTGAAAAAAATCTGGAAAAAATGAGAAAAAAATGAGAAAAAACCCAGAAAAACTTCAGAAAACAAAACTGAAAAAAATTGATAAAAATATGGGAAAAAAATCCGAAAAAAATCATTAAAAATTTAGAAAAAATCAGAAAAAAAATTCAGAAAAAGATTAGGAAAAAATGAGAAAAAATCATTAAAAATCAGAAAAAAATTTCTGAAAAAGTTCAGAAAAAAAATCAGAAAAAAGTCAGAAAAAACAATCTGAAAAATTCTAGAGAAAATCAAAGACGATTCAGAGAAAGATCAGAAAAAATCATGAAATAACCGGAAAAAATTGCTGAAAAATTCAGAAAAATTCAGAAAAAAATCTGACAAAAATCGGAAAAAAATCGGGAAAAAAATCGCAAAAATGGTCGTTAAAAATATCTGAAAAATTCCCGAAAAAAAATCAGAAAAATTGAAGAAAAAAATCAGAAAAATTTAAGGAAAAAAACAGAAAAAAATCATTAAAAAATCCTAAAAAAAATCATTAAAAAATCCAAAAAAAATCACAAAAATTCAGAAAAAATTCACAAAAAATCCAAAAAAATTCACAAAAAATCCGAAAAAAATCAGAAAAAAATCCGAAAAAAACCCGAAAAAATTTCCGTAAAAAGCCGATGACGTCACCGTTTTTTGGCTCCGCCCCCAGGCGAGGCCCCGCCCCCCCGGCGCCCAGGCTCCGCCCCCTGGCGGGGAGCCACGCCCCTGCTGCTGCCGGTGGACGAACCCGTGCGGGCGGCGCCCCGCCCCTCCCCCCCCCGCCAGCGCCCCTCCCCCATCGTGCACCTCTGCAACCTGGTGAGTCGCTAATTAACTCATTAGGGGCTAATTGGGGGGAGCTTGGGGGGATTTTGGGGTGAATTTGGGTCATTTTGGGGTTAATTTTGGTCATTTTGGGGTTAATTTTGGTCATTTTGGGGTTAATTTTTGGGGTTTCTTGGGATCTTTTAGTCACTAAAGGGTTAATTAGGTTTATTTTTTAGCCATTTTGGGGAATTTTGGTCGTTTTGGGGTTAATTTTTGTTATTTTTTTGGGAATTTTCTGGGTTGGTTTTGGTCACTTAAGGGTTAATTACTTTTTTTTGGAATTTTGGGGATTTTTGGGGATTTTGGGTGAATTTTGGCCATTTTGGGGTTAATTTTTGGGATCTTTTAGTGACTAAAGAGTTAATTACTTTTTCTTTTGTCATTTTGGGGAATTTTGGAGACTTTTGGTCATTTTGAGGTTAATTCCAGCGAATTTCGGTCATTTTGGGGTTAATTTTTGGGGTTTTTTGGGATCCTTTAGTCACTAAAGGGTTAATTAGGTTTGTTTTTTTAGCCAATTTTGGGGAATTTTGGGGTAATTTTGGGTCATTTTAGGGCAATTCTGGGTCATTTTGGGTCATTTTAGGATAATTTTGGGTCATTTTAAGGTAATTTTGGGTCATTTTAGGGTAATTTTTGGTAATTTTGCGGCAATTTTGGGTCATTTTATGGTGATTTTGGGTCTTTTTGGGTCATTTTAGGATAATTTTGGGTCATTTTTGGGTCATTTTTTGCCATTTTTAGGTCATTTTTTCACTGATTTTCTTCTTTTTTTTTTCATTTTCTCCAAATTTTCTCTATTTTAACCAAAATCTGCATTTTTTCCCCCAAATCAGGTCCTTCCTTTCACACTGAGGTCACCTTAGGGTCACTTTGGGTCATTTTTAGGTCATTTTTAGGTCATTTTTTGTCACTTTTAGGTCATTTTTTGCCATATTTTGGTCATTTTTTCACTGATTTTCTTCATTTTTTTTTTTCAATTTCCTAGAAAAATTTGGATTTTCACCAAAATCTCTGCTTTTTGCCCCAAATCAGGTCCTTCCCTTCACTCTGAGGTCATTTTTGGGTCATTATTTCCCATTTTTGGGTCATTTTAGGTAATTTTTAGGTCATTTTTTTTCATTTTTTGCCATATTTTCGTCATTTTTTCACCGATTTTCTTCATTTTTTTTTTCATTTTCCCCAAATTTTCTCCTTTTTAACCAAAATCTCTGGTTTTTGCCCCATTTCAGGTTCTTCTTTTCACCCTGGCATCACTTTTGGGTCACTTTGGGTCATTTTTTCTCATTTTTAGGTCATTTTTTGTCACTTTTAACTCATATTTTCGTCATTTTCTCACCGATTTTCTTCATTTTTTTTTTCAATTTCCCCAAATTTTCTCCTTTTTAACCAAAATCTGCCTTTTTTCCCCCAGACCAGGTCCTTCTCTTCACCCTAAAGTCACTTTTGGGTCATTTTTGGGTCACTTTAGGTCACTTTTAGGTCATTTTTTTGCCATATTTTGGTCATTTTCTCACCGATTTTCTTCATTTTTTTTTTCAATTTCCCCAAATTTTCTCCTTTTTAACCAAAATCTGCCTTTTTTCCCCCAAACCAGGTCCTTCCCTTCACCCTAAAGTCACTTTTGGGTCATTTTTGGGTCACTTTAGGTCACTTTTAGGTCATTTTTTGCCATATTTTGGTCATTTTTTCACCGATTTTCTTCATTTTTTTTTTCAATTTCCCCAAATTTTCTCCTTTTTAACCAAAATCTGCGTTTTTTGCCCCAATCCAGGTCCGTCCCTTCACGCTGGGGCAGCTGAAGGAGCTGCTGGGTCGCACCGGGAGGCTGAAGGAAGATGGATTTTGGATCGACAGGATCAAATCTCACTGCTTTGTCACGGTAAAATTCACCAAAATCCACAGAATTTCACCCAAAATTCAATTCATTGAACCCAAAAATTGGTGTTTTGGGGAAAAAAAGGAAGAATTTGGGTGAAAAAACGGGAAATTTGGGTGGAAAAACAAGGAATTTGGGAAAAAAAATGGGGAATTCTGGGGGAAAAATGAGAGTTTTCAGTGAAAAAATATTTAACCTTTAAAATGCCAAAATATTACCTTAAAATCACCAAAAAATCACTTTAAAAAATCGTAAAAAACTCAAATTTTCACCAAAATTCCCCCGATTTTTTTCCAAAAATTCCCAAAAATCCCCAATTATCCCAAAACCCAAAAAAACTTCCCAAGTTATTTGAAAAATCGTTTAAAAAAAAAAAAAAAAATCCGTATTTAACCCTTAAAATGCCAAAATATTACCTTAAAATCGCCAAAAAATCACTTTAAAAAATCGTAAAAAATTCAAATTTTCACCGAAATTCACCGAATTTTTTCCCAAAAATCCCCAAAATTCCCAAATTTCCCCCGAACTGCAGTACTGCTCGGTGGAGGAGGCGGTGGCCACGCGGGAAGCTCTCCACGGGGTCAAGTGGCCTCAGTCCAACCCCAAAGTGCTCTCGGCTGACTTCGCCCAGCAGGAGGAGGTGAGGAGGAGATTTTGGGGAGAATTCGGGGGGTTTTGGGGAAATTGGGGGTTTGGGGGTTTTGGGGATTTTGGGGGTTTGGGGATTTTGGGGATTTTTGGGGATTTTTTGGGGTTTTGGGGATTTTGGGGATTTTGAGATTTTGGGGGATTTGGGGATTTTGTTTTTGGGTTTTGAAATATTGGGATTTCTAGGGAATTTTGGGATTTTGGAGGAAATTTGGGGGAATTTGGGGTTTTAGGAAAATTTGGGGTTTTGGGGGATTTTGGGGTTTTTTTTGGGGATTTTTTGGTTTTTTGGATTTGTTTTGGAATTTTTTTATTTTGGGGGATTTTTTTATTTTTGGGGATTTTTGGGGATTTTTTTTTTATTTTTTGGGAGGAATTTGGGGAGAATTTGGGGTTTGGGGGAATTTGGGGTTTTGGGGAAATTTGAGGGTTTTGGGATTTTTGGGGGATTTGTTGGGGATTTTTTGGGGATTTTTTTGCAAATTTTTGGGAGAAATTTGGGGGATTTTAGGGAAAATATTGGGATTTTTGGAGGGAAATTTGGGGAGAATTCGGGGGTTTGGGGAAGTGGGGTTTGGGGGATTTTGGGATTTTTTGGGACTTTGGGATTTTTGGATTTTGGAAATATTGGGATTTCTAGGAATTTTGGGATTTTGGGAGGGAAATTTGGGAATTTGGGGTTTTGGGAAAATTTGGGGGTTTGGGGTTTGGGGTTTTGGGGATTTTTGGGATTTTTTGATTTTAGGGTTTTTATTTTCTGGGGATTTTTTGGAGTTTTTTATTTTGGGCTTTTTTTATTTTGGGAGAAATTTGGGGGATTTCTTGGGGAATTTGGGGGGAATTTGGGGGATTTTGGGATAATTTGGGGGAATTTGAGGGTTTGGGGGATTTTTTGAGGGAAAATTTGGGTGAAATTCCCTCAATTTTTGTCAATTTCCTGGGAAAGTTATTAATTTCAGGATAAATTTTGGGGCAAAATTTCTCAAAGTTTGTCAATTTCATGGGAACTTTTTGTGAATTTTGGGATAAATTTTGGGTCAAATTCGCTCAATTTTTGTCAATTTTTGGGTCAATTTCTGTTTTGGTCATTTTTGCGAAGTTTTTTTTTGCTTTTTGAGTCAAATTCTGGGAATTTCTGGTCAAACTTCTGGGAATTTTGGGTCAATTTCCTGGGAAATTCTTGTCAATTTCACTCTAAATTTTGGGTCAAATTCCCTCAACTTTGGGTCAATTTCTGGGTCAATTTCGGGTCATTTTTTGGGGCTTTTTTTTTGCTTTTTGGGTCAATTTCTTGGGAATTTTTTGCAAATTTCGTGATAAATTTTGGGTCAAATTCCCTCAATTTTGGGTCAATTTGTGGTCAATTTCCTGGGAAATTTTTGTCAATTTCACACTAAAGTTTGGGTCAAATTCCCTCGATTTTGGGTCATTTTCTGGCTTTTTTTTTGAGTTTTGGGTCAATTTCTGGGAATTTTGGTTCAATTTTGCATCAATTTCTGGGGATCTTTGGGTCAATTTCCTGGGAAATTCTTGTCAATTTCATCCTAATATTGGGTCAAATTCTCTCAATTTTGGGTCAATTTCTGGGGAATTTTTTTTTGCTTTTTGTGTGAATTTCTGGGAATTTTGGGTTAATTTTTTGGTCAATTTCTTGGGAATTTTTTGTGAATCTCGCGCTAAATTTTGGGTCAAATTCCCCCAATTTTGGGTCACTTTTTGGCTTTTTTTTTTGCATTTTGGGTCAATTTTTGGGAATTTTGGGTCAATTTGTGTAGAATTTTGGGTCAATTTCCTGGGAAATTCTTGACAATTTCGCTCCAAATTTTGGGTCAAATTCCCCCAATTTTGGGTCAATTTCTGGGAAATTTCTGGGAATTCCTGCTCAATGTCTTCGAAAATTCTTGTGAATTTCACGATGAATTTTGGGTCAAATTCCCACCATTTTGGGTCAATTTCTGGTTAATTTCCTGAGAATTTTTTGTTAATTTCCCGCTAAGTTTTTAGTCAAATTTCTCAATTTTGCGTCAATTTCTGGGGAGATTTTTTGTGCTTTTTGTGTGAATTTTTGGGAATTTTGGGTCAAATTTTAGTCAATTTCTTGGGAATTTTTAGCAAATTCCGTGCTAAATTTTGGGTCAAATTTTCTCAATTTTGGGGCAGTTTTGGCCAATTTTGGGCCAAATTTCCCCCAATTTTTCGCTTTTTTCCCGCAGCTCGACTTCCACCGCGGCCTCCTCGCCCCGCCCCCCTCCCCCGCCGGCCCCTCCCCCTTCCCCCTCGGCCCCTCCCCCTCCTCCCCGCCCGGCCACGCCCCGCGGGGGGCGGAGCCCTGGCAGTGGGCGGAGCGCGAGCGCGAGCGCTGCCGGCGGGAGAAGGCGCGGGAGCAGCGCGAGTGGGACCGCGGCAAGAGCCCCGCCCCCTCCGCCGGGACACGCCCACCCGGGGGCGGGGCCTCGGCGGGACACGCCCCCCAGCGGGGGGAAGGGAGGACGGCCAGGCCACGCCCCCCGGGGGGCGGGGAGAAGGAGAAGGGGCGTGGCCAGGCGGCGGGAGGAGGAGGAGGAGCCAGGGAGAGCCGGGCCGAGAGGAAAGGTGGGCGGGGCTTCGGTTGGAAGGGGGCGGGGCTTGGGCGGTGGGCGTGGCTTGTGGAAGAATTTCCTTTTATGGCAATGTGGGAGGAGCTAAAGGGGTGGAATTGCCTTTTATGGTCATGTGGGCGGAGTTAAGGTGAGGTGGGAGGAGCTAAAGCATTGGCTCACCATATATGGGAGTGTGGGCGTGGCCAGAGGGAGGTGGGCGGGGTTTGCACCTGGAATTCCCTTCTCAGGGCAGGTGGGCGGAGCCAAACCCCAATTCCGTTTCCCTTATATGGCCATGTGGGCGTGGCCAAACCGCCGATGACGTCATCTGTTAGATCTGGGTGTGGTCTAACCCGAAGTGGGCGTGGCCAAACCCCAGTTCATTGGATTTATCGGGTGGTGGGCGTGGCCAAGGAGCAAGGGGCGTGGTTATGGGTGATGGGCGTGGTCGCTGGTGGGTGGGCGTGGCCGATGACGTCACCCCCTTGGCTCCGCCCCCCAGAGAAACCCCCCGAGGAGCCGCCCGCCAAGCTGCTGGACGATCTGTTCCGCAAGACCAAGGCGGCGCCCTGCATCTATTGGCTGCCGCTGACCGACTCCCAGGTGAGCTCATTTGCATATTCATGAGGCTGATTTGCATGTTGATGAGGGAAAGGAGGAATTCGGGGTGAAATTTTGGGTTTTTTGGGGAAAAATTGGTGAATTTAAAGGGATTTTGGGGGAAATGTTGGGTTTTCTAGGCTGGGGATTTGCATATTTATAGGGCTTATTTGCATATTCATGAGCTGTCATTTGCATGTTTATGGGGGAAATGGGAAAATTTGGGGTGAAATTTTGGGGGGAAAATCAGGGAATTTGAGAAAATTTTAGGGGGAATTAGGGATTTTAGGGAAATTTAGGTTTTCTAATTGGCAGATTTGCATATTCATGAGGCCGATTTGCATATCGGGAAGGAGAGATCTGGATGGAAGTTTGGGGGGAAATTTTTGGAGTTTTGGGGAAATTTGGAGGTTTTTCGTACTAACGGAAAACCAGGAAATTTTTCCCAAAATTTTTTCAACAATTTCTGGAAAACAAAATAAAAACGGAATGAAAATGGGGGAAGGAAATGTGGAATTTTTGGTCAAAAAAACGAAAACTCGGAAATTTCGGTCCGAATCCCAGATTTTTTGGGATAAAATCAGCGAAAGTTGGTCACAAATCGGGAAAGTTTGGTTTAAAATCAGCAAAATTTGCTCCAAAGTTGGCAAAATTTGGTCTAAAATCGGCAAAATTTGCTCCAAAATCGGCAAAATTTGGTCTAAAATCGGCAAAATTTGGTAAAAAATTGATAAAATCTCTTAAAAAACCAGGATTTTTTTGGGGAAAAAAATGCAAATCACCACTGAGCCGTCCAGCCAATGGCAGCTGACGATGGTCACCTGCTAATTAGCATAAATTTGCATATTCAGCTGCAGCAGGAGCAGGCGGAGCAGTCAGTGATGGGGAAAGTTGGGAAATTCGGGTCAAAACTTGGGGAATTTCGTTCAAAAATGGGCAAAACCTATTAGAAAATCGACAGAATTTGGTGAAAAATTGATAAAATTCGGTAAAAAAAGTGATAACGTGAGTTAGAAAAATGGGATTTTTGGGGGGAAAAAAATGCAGACGAACACAAATTAATCCAGCCAATGGGAAATGAGCCTGACGAGTCCCTAATTAGCATAAATTTGCATATTCAGCTGCAGCAGAAGCAGGCGGAGCAATCAAAAATGGGGAAAAATAGGTAAAAAATTGACAAAATCTCTTACAAAAACGGGATTTTTTTGGGGGAAAAAACCGCAAATCAGCAGGAATCGATCGAGCCAATGGGAAACGAGCCGGACGAGTCCCTAATTAGCATAAATTTGCATATTCAGCTGCAGCAGAAGCAGGCGGAGCGCGCCGCCCGGGCGCGGGAACGAGAGCGCCGCCGCAAGGAGCAGGAGGAGGAGGAGCAGCGGCAGCGCCTGATTGGCTGCTCGGCCCAGGGGGGCGTGGCCTCGGCCGGCGGCACTTCCGGCGCCGCCCACGGGCGTGGCTCGGGGGGCGTGGCCGGCGGGGGGAGGGCGCCCCCTGGTGGCGGGAGGAAGCGGCGCAGCCGCAGCGCGCAGGGGAGGGAGAGGGGGAGGCGCTGAGAGAGGATTTTGGGGGGAAAAACCGGGATTTTGGGCAAAAGCGGGACGGGAGAGGTGGAATAAAACGGCTGGAAAAAAACCCGGTGTGGAGCGGTTTCATTTTGGGGGAATTTGGGGGAATTGATGGGGAATTGATGGGAAAAATGTGGGGAAATGGTGGAGAAATTTGGGAAATTTGTGGGAGAAATTTGGGGAATTTATGGGAAAAATTTGGGGAATTGATGGGAAAAATGTGGGGAAATGGTGGAGAAATTTGGGAAATTTGTGGGAGAAATTTGGGGAATTTATGGGAAAAATTTGGGGAATTTATGGGAAAAATTTGGGGAATTTATGGGAGAAATTTGGGGAAATGGTGGAGAAATTTGGGAAATTTATGGTAGAAATTTGGGGAAATGGTGGAGAAATTTGGGGAATTTATGGGAAAAATTTGGGGAATTTATGGGAAAAATTTGGGGAATTTATGGGAAAAGTTTGGGGAATTTATGGGAAAAATTTGGGGAATTTATGGTAGAAATTTGGGAAATTGATGGGAAAAATTGGGGGAATTTTTGGGAGAAATTTGGGAAATTTATGGGAGAAATTTGGGGAATTTATGGAGAAATTTGGGGAATTTATGGGAAAAATTTGGGGAATTTATGGGAGAAATTTGGGGAAATGGTGGAGAAATTTGGGAAATTTATGGTAGAAGTTTGGGGAATTTATGGTAGAAATTTGGGGAATTTATGGGAAAAATTTGGGGAATTTATGGGAGAAATTTGGGGAATTTATGGGAAAAGTTTGGGGAATTTATGGGAAAAATTTGGGGAAATTGTGGAGAAATTTGGGGAAATTGTGGAGAAATTTGGGGAATTTATGGGAGAAATTTGGGAAATTTATGGGAAAAATTTGGGGAATTTATGGGAAAAATTTGGGTGAAATTGTGGAGAAATTTGGGAAATTTTGAAAGAAATTTGGGGCAAATTCGGGAAATTTATGGAAGAAATTTGAGGGCAAAACCAGGAAATTTGGGGTGGAAAAGAAGCAAAGATTGGAGGAGGTTTTTGGGACCAAAAAAAATGGATTTTTAGTTAAATAAAATGGATTTTTTTGGTCAATAAAACTGATTTTTGAACCTCCAGCAAATAATTCTCAAAGCCCCAATGACTTCGGGTGGCTCAGATGACGTTTTGGGTGGAAAAATTGGGATTTTTGGGGTAAAAAATGGGAATTTTGGGTTTTTATTGAAGCCTTTAGGACCCTGCGGTATTAGGAGTCAATCAGAGGGGAATTCTGGCAGCTGATTGGCTGCGCTGCCTGTCAATCATCACCCCCAGCGCCGCCATTGGTTGTTACCCCAACCCCGCCTTCCTGCTTTGCTGATTGGATAGTTATGCTCAAATTCTGACCGCTGATTGGTTATCCGCCATGTCAATCATCCTTCCCCGCCTCTCGGTGCGAATCCCGGGCTCTGATTGGTCGATTCTCCCTATACTAACTTTCCCGCCCAAAAATGGCGGCGGCCGAGGCTGTGGCGCTGCTGGACTCGCTGAGGGCTCAGGTCAGACCTTAAAAAACCCCAAAAAACCCTAAAAAACACCCCAAAAACCCCAAAAAAACCCCAAAAATCCTTTCGAAACCCCTAGAAAACCCCCAAAAACCCCAAAAAAAACATTAAAAATGCCCCAAAATGACCCAAAATTGGCGGCGGCAGAGGCTGTGGCGCTGCTGGACTCGCTGAGGGCTCAGGTCAGGAAAACCCCGAAAAAACCCTGAAAAACCCCCAAAAAACCTCCCAAAACCCATAGAAAACCCTTTAAACCCCCTCAAAATCCCTAATAAACCCCTAAAAATCCCTAAAAAACTATCGAAAATGACCCAAAATAGCCCAAAATCGGCGCCCGAGGCTGTGGCGCTGCAGGACTCGCTGAGGGCTCAGGTGAGACCCTAAAAAACCCTAAAAAAAGCCTAAAAAACCCCGAAAAACCTCCCAAAACCCATAGAAAACCCTTCAAACCCCCTCAAAATCCCTAAAAAATCCCCCAAAATCCCTAAAAAACCATCGAAAATAACCCAAAATGACCCAAAACCGGCGGCCGAGGCTGTGGCGCTGCTGGACTCGCTGAGGGCTCAGGTCTGAAAAACCCCCAAAAATCCCTAAAAAAACCCCGAAAAACCTCCGAAAACCCCTAAAAAACCCTTCAAATCCCCCCAAAAACCCTAAAAAATCCCTAAAAAACCCTCGAAAATGACCCAAATTTACCCAAAAACGGCGGCGGAGCTGCTGCGGCGCTGCTGCCCAAAAAAAACCCCTAAAAACCTCCAAAAAACCCCCAAAAACCCCCGAAAATACCGTAAAAAATCCTCCAAAAAACCCCGAAAAAGCCCTATAAAACCCCCAAAAAACATCCGGAAACCCCCCAAAAACCCTAAAAGAACCCGAAAAACCCAAAAAAAACCCCCGAAACTCCCTCAAAAAACCCTAAAAAAACAAACAAAAAAACTAACTCCGAAAAACCCCAAAAATCCCTTAAAAATCTCAAAAAAACCCCTCCGTAAAAAACTCTGAAAAAACCCCCAAGAAACCTCCGAAAAACCAAAAAAACCCTCTGAAAAACCAAAAAAATCTCTTAAAAAACCTCTGGAAAAACTCCCTAAAGAACCCCAAAAAATCCTCCAAAAAACCAAAAAAAAAACTTCCGGAAAACTCCAAAAATCCTCCGAAAAACATCTGAAAACCCCCCAAAAAAATCCCCGAAAAACCTCCGAAAAACCAAAAAAAACTTCCAAAAACCCCCAAAAAACCAACTAACATCTCCGAAATTCTCCCGAAATGGCCCAAAATGGGGTGAAAAATGTGATTTTTGGGGTTTTCCAGGCGGCTGAAGTCACATCGCTCGGCAGGGAGATGCTGAGGAGAGTCAGGGGAGGAAGGCTGGAGACGAGAGAGGTGAGTTTGGGGGAAATTGGGGGATTTTGGGGAAAATTTGGAATATTTGGGGGGATTTTGGGGAATATGGAAATTTGGAGGATTTTGGGGGATTTTGGCCAAATTTTGGAATTTTGGGGATAGTTGGGGAATTTTGAGAGAATTCTTGAGGGTTTTGAGGGAAACGAATTTGGGGATTTAAATTGAGGATTTTGGGGGGGAAATTTAGGGAATTTTGGGGGTGGGATATTTGGGGGGTAGGAGATATTTGGGGTGATTTTGGGGAATTGGAAATCTGAGGATTTGAGTAGATGGGGATATTTGGGGGATTTTGGGAAGTTGAATTTTGGGAATATTTGGGGTATTGAGGGAAATTTGGGGAATTTTGGGAAATTTGAAATGGAATTGGGGATTTTGATGGGATTGAGTACAAATTTTGGGAAATGGGGTTTATGAAATTTTGGGGATATTTGGGGGAATTTTGGGGGGAAATTTGGGGAAATTTAGGGGAATTTTTGTGTTAATTTCAGGTGAATTTTTTCAATTTTTACATCAATTTTTCTCTCTTTTCACCCCAAATTTTTCACCCAAAATTCCACAATTTTTAGGATGAATTTATCTCATTTTTGGGATAAATTTGGGCATTTTGGGTGATTTTTGGGAAGATTTTTTTAGTGATTTTTAGGGGATTTTTGGTGAAATTTTGGGTGAATTTGGGAAATTTTGGGTGAATTTTTTGGTGATTTTTGTAGGAATTTTGGGTGATTTTTGGGGTGATTTTGACGATTTTTTTGGGGGATTTTTGGGTAAATTTGGGCTATTTTTGGGGTGAATTTTTCACTAATCTTTTGGGGATTTTGGGGAAATTTTAGGTGAATTTTTGGGGATTTTTTGGGTGAATTTTTCAGGGTTTTTTTCTGCTATTTTTTTTCGATTTTTGAGTTTATTTTTAGTGCAAATTTTGAGGATTTTTGTCCTAATTTTGTCAATTTTTGTGCCAATTTTTCCCTTTTTTCACCCAAATTTTCCACTCAGAATTTTCCATTTTTTTTTGTGATAAATTTTGTCATTTTTGGGGGAAATTTTGTAACTTTTGGGTAAATTCTTTTTATTTTTATAATTATTTTAGGTTAATTTTCTCAATTTTTACATCAAATTTTCTCTCTTTTCACCCCAAAATTTCCCCTCAAAATCCCAATTTTTTTTCATGCTAAATCCACCGAATTTTAGGGTTAAATTTCCCCATTTTTGGTATAAAATTTCCTATTTTTCAGGGCATTTCTCTGCTCCACCTTCGCTCTCAATCCCTGCTGAGTTACCTGCAGGACTTGACTCTCCTGGTTTCCACCAAAATTCGGGGAAAATCCCTCAAATCCCAAATTTCCACCCAAAATTCCGATTTTCCCACCCAAAATTCCAATTTTTCCGCCCAAAATTCATCATTTTCCACCCAAAATTCTTCAATTTCCAGCAAAAATTCAACTTTTTCCAACCAAAATTCCGATTTTTCCACAGAAAAATCAGAATTTTCCACCCAAAATTCATCAATTTCCAACCAAAAATCAGAATTTTCGACACAAAAATCAAATTTTTCGACCCAAAATTCCAATTTTTCCACCCAAAAATCATCCAGTGGAGCTCTGGAGAGATTGTTGGAGACCAGAGTGGTGAGTTTGGGGAGAATTTGGGGAAAATTTGGGAAATTTTTGGGGTTTTTGGGGAAATATGGGAATTTTTGGTGTTTTTTGGGTGAATTTTTGGGGAAAATTTGGGGTTTTTTGGGGAAAATTTGGGGGTTTTGGGGAAAAATTTGGGGTTTTTTAGTGAATTTTAGGGTTTTTTTGGGGGGAAACTTGGAATTTTTGGGGAATTTTGGGGAAAATTTGGGGTTTTTTGGAGGAAAAATTTGGGTTTTTTGGAGAAATTTTGGGATTTTTGGGCCAATATGGGGGAAATTTGGGGGAAAAGTTGGGAATTTTGGGCGACTTTTTGGGGGAAAATTTGGGGTTTTTTGGGGAAGTTTTGGGGAAAATTTGGGAAATTTGGGGGGAAAATTTGGGTTTTTTTAAGGGGAAAATTTGGGTTTTTGGGGAATTTTGGGAGAAAAATTTGGGAATTTATGATCTTTTTTTGGGTGAATTTTTGGGGTTAAATTTAGGTTTTTTGGGGGAAAATGTGGGAAATTTTGGGATTTTTGGGGTGAATTTTTTTGGGGTTTTCCCCAAACCCCATCCCTTTTCCCTGGCCACGCCCCTTTCCCCAAGCCCCGCCCCTTTTCTCTAAGCCCCGCCCCTTTTCCAGGTGCTGGAGAAGCTCCGCCCCCTGGAGCAGAACCTCAAATACCAACTGGAGAAACTGCTGAGGGCGGCGACTTCCGGTGGGCGTGGTCAGTGCTAGCCCCGCCCCTTTAACACTTTAACCGCCAATCACACACTTCCGGTGGGCGTGGTCAGTGCTAGCCCCGCCCCTTTAACCCTTTAACGGCCTTATTGGTGTGACTGACAGCTGTCAATTAATCAATCAGCCCCGCCCCGTTTAACCCTTTAACTGTCTGTATTCATGTGACTGACAGCTGTCAATCAATCAGCCCCGCCCCCTTTTAACCCTTAAACCTCCTGATAACCTGTCAGCTGTCAATCAACCAATCAGCCCCGCCCCCTTTTAACCCTTTAACTGCCGTGATCGCGTGACTGACAGCTGTCAATCAATCAATCAATCACTCAATCCTCCCCAGGCGCCGCCGAGCCGCTCAGCTATCGCCCCGCCCCTTCCAACATGGCCGCCGCGGTGAGTGGTGGGCGGGGCTAGGGGGATGGGCGGGGCTTGCTTGGTGATGACGTCATACAATCTGGGCGTGGCCAAAAAGGGCGTGGCTTGTGTTTGAATGACGTAATTAGTTCTGGGCGTGGCTTGTATGTTAATGACGTCATCCCTTCTGGGTGTGGCCAGGGTGGGCGTGGCTTGATTCCTAATGACGTCATCCCTCCCCGAGTGGGCGTGGCTTGCGTTTGGAATGACGTCATCCATTCTGAACGTTTAAAAATGGGCGTGGCTTGCCTCTGAATGACGTCATCGGTTCCAAAGTGGGCGTGGCTAACGCGACTCCTCCCCCAGGACTCGGAGGCGGAAGGGGCGGAGTCAGAGCCGGAAGTGGGCGGAGCCAAAGCCCCCGGGCTGGGCGGGGGGAGGAGATACGTCCCGCCCAGGATTGTTCCTGTCATGTGTGGTGAGAAAATGACCCAAAATGTCCCAAATTCAGCCCAAAATTCACTGAATTTCAGCCCAAAAGTTCCCCCAAAAATTCCCCAATTTTAGCCCAAAAATCCCCAAATTTCATCCCAAAATTCACACATTTGCAACCCAAAAAAATCCCCAAAATTCACTGAGTTTTATTCCAAAAATTCCCCAATTTTACACCAAAAGTTCCCCGAAAATTACCAAATTTCACCCCAAAAAATCCTCTAATTTAGCCCAAAAATTCCCCCAAAAATTCTCCAAATTTCACCCAAAAAATCCCCAAAATTCATTCCAAAAATTCCCCAAATTTCACCCCAAAAAGTCCCCAAATTTCACCTCAAAATTCACTGGTTTTTAGCCCAAAAATCCCCCCAAAAAGTCCCCAATTTTAGCCCAAAATTCACTGGATTTTAGCTCAAAGATTCCCCAATTTTAGACCAAAAAATCCCCAATTTCACCCCAAAATTTACTGAATTTCACCCCAAAATTTACTGAATTTCACCCCAAAATTCACTGGATTTCAACCCAAAAATTCCCCAATTTTAGCCCAAAATTTTTTCCTTCCAAACCTCCCAAATTTCCCCAAATTTTCCCAAAATTCCCATTTTTCCCCCAAAATCCTCCCCAAAACTTCCCAAAAATACCATTTTTCCCCCAAAAAATCCCCAAAAAATCCCTTTTTCCCCCAAAAATTCCCATTTTTCCCCCAAACCTCCCCAAATTTTCCCCAAAATCCCCAATTAACCCCAAATCTCCTAAAATTTTGGTTTTTTTCCCAGATTTCCCCAATCCTGAGGACAAATCCAAGGATTCTCTTCGCCGCAGAGCTCTGAGCAGCTCCGTGCTGAGAGAGCTCAGGGAGGAGCTGGGGGAGGAGCCCCGGGAGGAGGGGGAGGGGCTCTTCCCAAAATCCAGAGAGGAGATTGACAGGTGAGAATTTGGGGAATTTTTGGGAATTTTTTGGGATTTTTTTCGATTTTTTTTGAATTTTTAATGATTTTTTTTCGATTTTTTCCGAATTTTTTTCGAATTTTTTCCGATTTTTTTCTGATTTTTTTCTGGATTTTTTTCACAATTTTTGGGATTTTTGTTGAGTTTTTGGGTGTTGGAGGAATTTCGGAATTTGGGGAATTTTTTGGGTATTTTTGGGAATTTTTTTGGATTTTTTTGGGATTTTTTGGGAATTTTTTTGGGATTTTTTGGGGAATTTTTCCGATTTTTTTTTCCGATTTTTTTCCGATTTTTCTCAATTTTTGTTCAATTTTTTTTCGGTTTTTTTCGGCTTTTTTTTGGCGATTTTCCTGCAGATTTTTGGGATTTTTTTGGGATTTTGGGATGTTGAAAAATCTGGGAAATTTTGGGAATTTTTTCTGAATTTTTCTGGAATTTTTTGGGATTTTTTTTTGATTTTTTTGTATTTTGTATTTTGGCTAATTTTTGGCTGATTTTTGGGCTGAATTTTGGGTAATTTTGGGCTAAATTTTGGGTGATTTTGGGGTAATTTTTGGCCGATTTTTGACTGAATTTTGGGCTAAATTTTGGGCGATTTTTTTGGTAATTTTTGGTCAATTTTTGGGTAATTTTTGCCCATTTTCAGCTGAATTTTTGGGTGAATTTGGGGTTATTTTGGGTCCATTTTTGGCTGAATTTTGGGTAATTTTTGGCTCATTTCTGGCCGAATTTTGGCTGATTTTCGGGTGATTTTTGGGTAATTTTTAGCTGATTTTTGGGTGATTTTTGGCTGTTTGGGTTTTGTTTTTGTGTTTTGTTTTTGGTTTTTGGTTTTGGTGATTTTTGGTGATTTTGGTCGATTTTTGGGTGATTTTCAGGCTGAATTTTGGGTCACTTTTGGCTGAATTGGGTGATTTTAGGTCAATTTTTGTCCATTTTTGGCTGAATTTTGCTCCATTTTGGCTGATTTTGGGCTGAATTTTTGGCTGAATTTTGGGTAACTTTGGGCTAAATTTTGGCTGATTTTTGTGTGATTTTTGTGTGATTTTTGGCTGAATTTTTGGGTATTTTTGGGCTAAATTTTGGGCTAAATTCTGCCGATTTTCTCTCTCCACTAGGCGGCGCTATGAGGAGTCGATGCTGCAGCGCCTTGGCGCCCCCTGGCGGCCGAAGCGCAAAAAGGGGGCGTGGCCTGGCATGGGTGACGTCACCAACTTCGGGGCGTTCCCTGCCCTGCTGGCAGCCAATCAGGTGAGAGGGGCGGGGCTTGGGGGGAATGGGGGAAATTGGGGAAAAAATTGGGAAATTTTGCAGAAAAAATAAGGAAATTTGGGGGAAAAATTGGGAAAATTTTGGGAAAAAATGGGGAATTTTGGGGGAAATTGCAGGAAAATTGGGGAAATTTAGGAAAAAATGGAAAAATTTGGGGAAATTTTGGGGAAAAATCAGGAAAATTTGGGGGAAAATAGGGAAAAAAATTTGGGTAAAATGGGGAAAAGTGTATTGAAAATATTAGGAAATAATTGGGAAAAATGGAGAATATTTGGGGAAAAATTGAGGAAAAATTGGGAAAAAAAAATTTTTTAAGGAAAAAAGGGGAAAATGGAGAGAAAATTATGAAAATTTGGGGGAAAATGGAAAAATTTGGAATAAAATAAAAAATTTTAGGGGGAGAATGGGGGGAAAATTTGGGCAAAATGGGGAAAAAATGGGGAAAAATTGGGGAAAAAAATTCATGGAATAATGGGAAAAAATAGGAGAAAAAATTATGGGAAAATGGGGAAAAATGTGGGAAAAATGGGGAAATTCAGAGAGAAGAATTGGGGAAAAATCAGGAAAATAAGTGAAAAAAATTGGGAAAGAATTGGGAAAAAATTAGAATAAAAATCTGGAAAAATTCGGAAAAAATTGAGAAATAATTGGGGAAAAATTGGGAAAAAATGAGAAGAAAAATTGGGAAAAATTAATAAAAAAATGAGAATTAATTTGGGAAAAATTGGTAAAAAAGGAGAAGAAAAATTGGGAAAATTTGGGGGAAAATAGAAAAACAATTTCAGGAAAAATTGGGGAAAAATTGGGAAAATTTGGGGGAAAAATGGGGAAATTCAGGATGAAAATGAGGAATAAAATTTGGGATAAAACTGAAGAAATTTGGGGGAAATTTGGGAAATTTTGGTTTTTTTTTTTCTCTCAGGAATCTTCGGAGATTCCGAAGAAAAAGAGGAAAAAAGGGAAAATTGGGAAAAAGAAAGGGAAGAGAGGTGAGTTGGGAAAAAATCCAAAAAAACCCAAAAAATTAATTTTTTAGGAAGAAAAAAAATCCAAAAAATTTTTAAAAAATAAATTTCCAATGAGAAAAACCCAAAAAACCCAAAAACCCCCAAAATTAGTGAAAAAAATCCCCAAAAAATTAGTAAAAAAAACCCCAAAAAATGAGGAAAAATCCCCAAAAAGTCTCACAAAATTAATTTCGGATAAGAAAAACCCAAAAACCCTAAAGTTAGTAAATTTCACCCCAAAAAAGCCCAAAACCAGTTAGAAAAATTCCCAAAAAAATGCCCAAAAAAATAGAGAAAAATCCCCAAAAAAATCCCAAAAAATAAAGAAAAAATCCCCAAAAAATCCCCAAAAATTAGAAAAAAAATCTCCCAAAAAAATCCCAAAAAATGAAGAAAAACCCAAAAACCCCAAAATCCCCAAATTTCACCCCAAAAAGCCCAAAATCATTACAAAAAATCCCCAAAATTAGGAGAAATCCCCCAAAAAATCCCCAAAAAATCCCCAAAAATTTAAGAAAAATTCCCAAAAATAAAAAAAAAATTCGGAAAAATTCCAAAAAAATCCCCCAAAAATTAATTTCCATTTAGAAAAACCCAAAAAACCCCAAATCAGTAAATTTCACCCCAAAAACCAGTCAGAAAAAAACCCAAAAAATTAGTAAAAATTTTAAGAAAAATTCAAAAAAATTAAGAAAAATCTGAAAAAATTCCCAAAAAATCAAGAAAAATTCCCCCAAAAATCCCAAAAAAAAAAAAAAATCCCAAAAAAATCCCCCAAAATTGGAAAAAAATCTCCCAAAAAAATCCCAAAAACCCCAAAATCCCCAAATTTCACCCCAAAACACCCAAAACCTTTAGAAAAAAAGCCCCAAAATTAGGAGAAATCCCCCAAAAAATTCCCAAAAAATTTCCAAAAATTTAAGAAAAATCCCAAAAAAAATCCCAAAAAATCAAGAAAAAATCCCCAAAAAATCCCCAAAAATTGGAAAAATTTGGAAAAACCCAAAAACCCCAAAATCCCCAAATTTCACCCCAAAAATCCCCATTTTTCGTCTCCCCACAGGGTTTCGCCGTCGCCGCTGAAGATCCAATGGAAAATCTCCCATTTGGGCTCATTTGCATATCGTTTGCATCTCATTTGCATAAGGAAAGGGTGATTGTATCGAGTGGGCGTGGCCGGACTAATTTGCATAAATTTGCATCTAATTTGTGTTGTTTTGGTTTTATTTTTGGGGTTTTTGTTGAATAAAAATAAAGTTTTTTCCCAACCTCATTTGCATAAATTTGCATCTAATTTGCATACGACGATTTTCACCGTGTCTTTGAGCGCCTCATTTGCATAAATTTGAATGTTAGAAAAACAAACAAAAGCAAATTTTTATTTTGCTTTTTTTAAAATTTTTTCTCTTTTTAATCTTCTGTATTTATTTTCCACCTCATTTGCATAAATTTGAAAGAGGAAAAAAAATCACGATAAAGCTAACTCTGAATTTTTGGTATTTATTTTCCACCTCATTTGCATAAATTTACATACAACAGAGTCTTCAAGTCTTTCAAACACCATTTCAAAGCATCTCATTTGCATATATTTACATATTAATGACGCCAAAACTCCCAAAAAAGTCTCAGTTCATTACCAAATCCTTTGCATTTTTGACGCTCATTTGCATAAATTTGCATATTAATGAGGTGTGTGGCGTAGCTCAGGATCTCCCCCATCACCTTCTTGCCCCTCATTAGCATATATTTGCATATTGATAATTAGGGTGTGGCCACCCAACCGCCCCTTACATCCCTGCAGTGCTTTAATTACAAACTCATTTGCATAAATTTGCATACATTTGCATGCGGTCCAGCCAGCCAACCTAAACCTCTCATTAGTGTTTTAATTGCGACCTCATTTGCATAATGAGGTGTAGCGACCCAACTCTTCCCTCGTCTGCATGAATTTGAATTGCGAACGTATTCCTCATTTGCATAAATTTGCATTTATTAGCATAAATAATTCGGAAATTTGCATTCTGTGGCTCAGAAGAGCTTCCTGACTCTTCCTGCCACCTCCTAACTCCTTCCAACGCCTTAATTGCCAAATTAATCACCAATCAATTTGCATAAATTTACATAAATTTGCATAAATCCGCAAATTTGCATATTTGTGATGGCAGAGGCCATGCCTGATCGTTCCCCATCACCTCCAAACCTCATTAAATGCCTTAATTGCCAAATTATTCGCATATCACCTCACACCTTGTTTGCATAAATTTTCATAAATTTTCATAAATTTGCATAAATTTGCATAAATCCGCTAATTTGCATGCTAATGCCTTTAGAGGGCATTCCTGACTTTTCCGACCACCTCCAAACTCCATCAAATACACTAATTGCCAATTTATTTACCAATCAACTTTGTCCCTCATTTGCATACATTTGCATAAATCCGCAAATTTGCATATTTGTGACGTCAGAGGCCATTTCTGATCGTTTCCCCATCACCTTGAAAACCTCATTAAATGCCTTAATTGCCAAATTATTCGCATATCAACTCTTACCTCATTTGCATAAATTTACATAAATTTGCATAAATTTGCATAAATCCGCTGATTTGCATATTTGTGATGTCAGAGGCCTTTCCTGACCTTCCTAATCACCTCCAAAACCTAATTAAATGCCTTAATTGCCAAATATTTCACCTATCAATTAGTGTCCTGTTTGCATATGTTTGCATAGATTTGCCTAGATTTGCATAGATTTGCATAAATTTGCATATTGATGACGTCAGAGGCGGCTCCTGGCCCCGCCCGCCACCACGAGGGTCTCTCCAGCCACGAAGGAGCTTTTTGGGGAAACTAAAAATAGCACAGCCTGGGCGACGTCATCCGGAGAGCCCAGCCTGGGAGTTTGGGGAGAAAAACGGGAAATTTGGTAAAAATGGGGAAAAATTGGGAAAATTGGGGAAAAAATTGGGGAAAAAATGGGGGAAAATTGGGAAAAAATGGGAGAAAAAATTGACAAAAATGGGGAAAAATGGTAAAAAATGGGGAAATTTGGGGAAAAATTTGAGAAATTTGCAGGAAATTGGGGAGAAAATGGGAAGAAAAATGGGGAAAAAATGGGGAAAAAATGGGAAAAATGGGGGAAAATGGGCAGAAATGGGGAAAATATTAGGAAAAAATGGGGAAAAATTGGAAAAAATGGGGAAAATGGGGAAATTTGGGGGAAAAATTCGAGAAAATTGGGGGAAATTAGGGAGAAAATGGGGAAAAAATGGAAAAAAATGAGGAAAAAATGAGGAAAAAATGGGAAAAAATGGGGAAAAATGGGAAGAAATTGGGAAAAATGGGGGAAAATTGGGGAAAAATGGGTCAAACTGGTTTCTACTGGTTTATACTGGTCCAAACTGGTTTCTCACCTTTCAGCTCCCAGAGCTTCCAATGCTTTTTCCTGCACTGCTTTGTCCTTCCAGAGCTGCAGGAGAAAAACCAGGAAAAACCAGTAAAAAACCAGGAAAAACCAGTAAAAAACCAGGAAAAACCAGTAAAAACCAGTATAAACCAGTAAAAACCAGTAACCCCATTTTTTCCCAATTTTTTCCCATTTTTTCCACATTTTTTCCCATTTATTTCCCATTTTTTTCCAATTTTTTCCCATTTTTTTCGTATTTTTTTCATTTTTTTCCCCATTTTTTTCCATTTTTTCCCCACTTTTCCCCTCCCAGTCCATCCCAGTTCCCTCCCAGTCCAAACCAGTATAAACCAGTAACCCGAATCCCATTTTTCCCCATTTTTAACCCTTTCCTCCCCATATTTCCCCATTTTTTCACTGATTTTCCCCATTATTTCTCCATTTCTCCCCATTTTTTCCCCTCCCAGTCCAAACCAGTCCCATCCCAGTTCCCTCCCAGTCCCTCCCAGTATAAACCAGTAACCCCAAACCCCATTTTCCAATTTTCCCCATTTTTAACCCTTTCTTTCCCATATTTCCCCCATTTTTCGCTCTATTTTCCCCATTTTTTCACTGATTTTCCCCATTTTTTCCCCATTTTCTCCCCATTTTTTCCCCTCCCAGTCCAAACCAGTACAAACCAGTACAAACCAGTACAAACCAGTCCCCCCCCGGGTCTCACCGCGGCGCTGAAGTCGGTCCTGACCAATCCCGGCGCGACGCCGTTGACGCGAATCCCCCTCGGCAGCAACTCAGGGGTTAAAACTTTCACCAAGCCCAGCAGGGCGGATTTGCTCACCGAGTAGGGGCCCAGGCCCTGTGACGTCATCGGGACACGCCCACCTCATTAGCATAACATCAGCATAACAAAAAAACCCAAAAAATGGGGAAAAAACAAAAAAAAACCCAAAAAAATCGACTAAAAATTGAGTGAAAAAGGCTAAAAAAATCAAAAAAATCCCCTAAAAAATCCCCAAAAGTTAAGTGAAAAAACTCCAAAAAAATCCCCAAAAAATCCCTCAAAGTTGAGAGAGAAAAGTCAAAAAAATCCCCCAAAAAAGCCAAAAAAAATTTGAGTGAAAAAGTAAAAAAAAAATCCCGAAAAAATCCCCAAAAAATACGGAAAAAACAAAAAAAAAACCCCAAAAAAATCGCCAAAAAAATGAGTGAAAAAGTGCAAAAAATACCTAAAAACCCAAAAAAAAAATCCCAAAGAAATTGAGGGAAAAAAA
The DNA here is from genome assembly GCF_008360975.1 of Lichenostomus cassidix. Lineage (NCBI taxonomy): Eukaryota > Metazoa > Chordata > Aves > Passeriformes > Meliphagidae > Lichenostomus > Lichenostomus cassidix. The sequence goes on along the minus strand of NW_028147270.1, from coordinate 114,157 downwards.
TCCCAAAAAAATTCTCAAAAAATTGAGTGAAAAAAGTCCAAAAAATCCCCAAAAAATCCCCTAAAAAATCCCAAAAAGACCCCAAAAAAATCCCCCAAAAATGAGTGAAAAAGTAAAAAAAAAATCCCCAAAAAATCCCCCCCAAAAAATAGGGAAAAAACAAAAAAAAAAACCCAAAAAAATCCCCAAAAAATTGAGTGAAAAAGGTCCAAAAAATCCCAAAAAAATCAGCAAAATTTCCCCAAAAAATCCCCAAAAAATCAAAAAAATTTCCCCCCAAAAAATAAGGAAAAAAACCTGAAAAAAGTCCCCCAAAAATTGACTGAAAAAGTGCGAAAAAAATCACAAAAAATCCCCCCAAAAATACCAAAATGTCCCAAAAAATAAAGAAAACTCCCCCCCAAAAAAATAAGGGAAAAAACAGAAAAAATTCCCTAAAAAAACCCAAAAAAATTGAGTGAAAAAGGTGCAAAAAACGTCCAAAAATCCCCAAAAAAATCCCAAACAAATCCCCCAAAAATCCCAAAACATTCCCCAAAAAATTTAAATGAAAAAATGTTGAGAAAAATCCCCAAAAAATTAAGTGAAAAAGTAAAAAAAAAAAAATCCCGAAAAAGTCCCCAAAAAAGAAAGAAAATTTCCCCCAAAATAAACCAAAAAATAAGGAAAAAACCTCCAAAAAATCCCCCAAAAAATAAAAAACAAATTCAGTGAAAAAGTCCAAAAAATCCCCAAAAAAATCCCCAAAAAATCCCCAAAAAATAAAGACAATTCCCCCAAGAAAACCCCAAATTTTCCCAAATTTCCCAATTTTTCCCCCAAATTTTCCATTATTTTTCCCATTTTTTCTCCCCAATTCTCATCTCTCACCGCCATTGGCTGATATCCGGCGATGGATGACGTCAGCACGATGGCTCCGCCCCTGAAAAGGGGGCGTGGCTTAGCCCTGACCACGCCCAGATTACCCACAAACCCCATTTCCGGTTTGGGATATCACTTCCGGTACTAGCCACGCCCCCTTCCGGGTTAATGATGCAACTTCCTGTACAATTCACATCACTTCCGGTGGAAACCACGCCCCTTTGGGGGCAATAAGACCCACTTCCGGTGCGATTTGCATCACTTCCGGTTCAAGCCGCGCCTCTTCCGGTTCCCAAATGTCAAAATTCCCCAAAATTCTCCCAAAATTTCTTACAAAATTTCCCAAATTTTTCCCAAATTTCACCCAAAAATTCCCCAAAATTTCCCTCAAATTCCCAAAACTTCCCCCAAATTCTCCCAAATTTCCCCAAAAATCCCCCAAAATTCCCAAATTTTCCCGAATTTTCCAGGCCACGCCCCTTCCCACGAAGCCACGCCCCTCCCTGGCTCCCCCCAAAATTCTCCAAAATTCCCCAAAATTCCCCCAAATTTCCCCCAAAATATCTCAAATTTCCCCAAAAAAACCCCAAATTCTCCCAAATTTCCCACAAAATTCCCCAAAATTCCCCCAAAATTTTCCCAAATCTCCCCAAAATTCCCCCAAAACTCCAAATTTCCCAAAATCCATTTCAAATTCCCCAAAATTTCCCCAAAATTTTCCCAAATTTCCCACAAAATTCCCCAAAAATTCCCCAAAATTTCCCCAAAATTTCCCCCAAAATTCCCAAATCCTCCCACATTTCCCACAAATTCCCCCAAAATTCCCTCAAAAATCCCCAAAAATCCCCACATTTCCTTAGCCACGCCCCTTTCCCGTGAAGCCACGCCCCTTTCCCCTTAGCCCCGCCCCTTTCCTTAGCCCCGCCCCCTCACCCTCTCCTCTCCATCAGAGGCACAACCAGCCGAACCAACATGGCCGCCGAGGTGACGTTCACCTGGAACACCTGCGTGACGTCATCGAGGGGGCGTGGTCAGCGCCGGAGGGGCGGGGCTGGAGGGGTGACGTCATTGGGGGCGGGGCTTGTGGCTATGACGTCATTTCGGGGGAATTTTGGGGTTTTTCAGGGAGAATTTTGGAGTTTTTTTGGGTGAATTTTGGAGGTTTTTTTGGGTGAATTTTGGGGATTTTTTTGGGTGAATTTTGGAGTTTTTTTGGGGGAATTTTGGAGGTTTTTTTGGGTGAATTTCGGAGTTTTTTTGGGTGAATTTTGGAGTTTTTTTGGGGGAATTTTGGAGGTTTTTTGGGTGAATTTTGGAGGTTTTTTTGGGTGAATTTTGGAGGTTTTTTGGGTGAATTTTGGGACTTTTTGGGTGAATTTTGGAGTTTTTTTGGGTGAATTTTGGAGGTTTTTTGGGTGAATTTTGGAGTTTTTTTGGGTGAATTTTGGAGGTTTTTTTGGGTGAATTTTGGAGTTTTTTGGGTGAATTTTGGAGGTTTTTTTGGGTGAATTTTGGAGTTTTTTTGGGTGAATTTTGGAGTTTTTTTGGGTGAATTTTGGGTTTTTGTTTTGGGTTTTTTTTTGGGTTTTTGGTGAATTTTGGGGTTTTGGGTGAATTTTGTTTTGGGTGTTGGAGTTTTGGGATTGGGTTTGGGGTTTTGGGTGAATTTTGGAGGTTTGGGGAATTGAGTTTGGGTGAATTTGAGTTTCTTGGGAATTTTGGGACTTTTTGGGTGAATTTTGGAGTTTTTTTGGGTGAATTTTGGAGGTTTTTTGGGGGAATTTTGGAGGTTTTTTTGGGTGAATTTTGGAGGTTTTTTGGGGGAATTTTGGAGGTTTTTTTGGGTGAATTTTGGAGTTTTTTTGGGTGAATTTTGGGGATTTTTTGGGTGAATTTTGGGGATTTTTTTGGGTGAATTTCGGAGTTTTTTTGGGTGAATTTTGGAGGTTTTTTTGGGTGAATTTTGGAGTTTTTTTGGTGAATTTTGGGTTTTTCAGGGAGAATTTTGGAGTTTTTTTGGGTGAATTTTGGAGGTTTTTTTGGGTGAATTTTGGGACTTTTTGGGTGAATTTTGGAGTTTTTTTGGGTGAATTTTGGAGTTTTTTTGGGTGAATTTTGGAGTTTTTTTGGGTGAATTTTGGAGTTTTTTTGGGTGAATTTTGGAGGTTTTTTTGGGTGAATTTTGGAGGTTTTTTTGGGTGAATTTTGGAGTATTTTTGGGTGAATTTTGGAGTTTTTTTGGTGAATTTTGGAGTTTTTTTTGGGTGAATTTGGGGGGTTTTTTGGGTGAATTTCGGAATTTTTTTTGGGTGAATTTTGGGACTTTTCGGGATTTTCAGGAAGTATTTTTTTTGGTGACGTTTTCGGGTGATTTGTGATTTTTTCAGCCGAATTTTGGGGTTTTTTAGGGTTTTCGGTGGTCGATTTTCGTGATTCTCGGGGGATTTTTTTGGGGGAAAATTTTGGAAATTTTGGGAAAAATTTCGGTTTTTTGGGGTTTTTTTCGAGGAGAATTTGGAGTTCTTTGGGTTTTTCCGATCGATTTCTGCGATTTTTGGGGAGAATTTTGGGTGAATTGTGGAGTTTTTTTGGGGGGTGGGCGTGGCCCGGTGGGCGTGGCCGAGGTGGGCGTGGCCTGACCTTGTCCCACACCGATTGGTCGGCGTCGAGGGCGGAGCCAAAGTGAGGATTGACGGCGGCGTTGGAAACCAGGATGTCGACGGCGCCGAAGGTGCGCAAAGCCTGACGGGAAATTCCCCAAATTTACACCCAAAATTCCCGAAATTTCCACCCGAAATCATCGAATCTCAAAAATTTTGGGATTTTACCCCAAATTTCTGAAGTTTCCCAGCGAAAATCCGAATTTTCACACCCAAAATTCCCATTTTTTACCCCAAAATTCCCAAGATTTCCACCCAAAATTCCCACTTTTCACCCCAAAAATTCCCGAAATTTCGAACCCAAAATTTCCAGATTTTGACCCAAAATTTCCGCAAAAAAAATCCCAAAATTCCCACGCAAAATTTTCCCTAAAATCCTCATATTTTCACTCAAAATTCCCACTTTTTACCCCAAAATTCACACCTGAAATTCCCAAAATTTCCACCCGAAATCATCAAATTTCAAAAATTTTGGGATTTTACCCCAAATTTCTGAAGTTTCCCAGCGAAAATCCGAATTTTCACACCCAAAATTCCCATTTTTCACCCCAAAATTCCCAAATTTTCCCACTTTTCACCCCAAAATTCCTGAAATTTCAACCCAAATTCCCAAAATTTCCACCTGAAATTCCTGAATTCCCAAAATTTCCGGATTTTACCCCAAATTTCTGAAGTTTCCCGGCAAAAATCACCCAAAATTCCCACTTTTCACCCCAAAAAAAAATCCCAAAAAAATGTCATTAAAAAAATCCCAAAAAACAATTTAAAAAATCCCAAAAAATCCCAAAAAATTCCAAAAAAATCCAAAAAAATCCCCAAAATTCCACCTTTCCCAAAAAATCCCAAAAATCCCAAAAAATCCCCAAATTTCCCCAAATTTCCCAAAATTTCCCCAAATTCTCTCTCTCACCTCCTTCACCATCTCCTCGCGGCTCTTCGCGTCTCCCACGTGACACGTTGTGCCGCTCACCTGCAGGCCACGCCCCCCCGGGGCGGGAGAACCAATCAGAGAGCAGTTCCGCTGAAAACCCCGCCCACTTCCGGTAAAACCCACCTCACTTCCGGCGTAAGCCCCGCCTACTTCCGGTTAGCCTTTAAAACCCGTGTTTTGAAAAATCCCAAAATTCCAAAAAAATCTCCCAAAATCCCCAAATTACAAAAAAAATTCCCCAAATTCTCCTAATTTCTCCCAAAAAATCCCCAAATTTCCCCAAAAAACCCCAAATTCTCCCAAATTCCCTCAAAAATCCCCAAATTTCACCCCAAAATCCACACTTTTCCCCAAAATTTCCCCAAATTTTCTAAAATTTCAAAAAAAATCCCCAAATTTCCCCAAATTTCCCCAAATTCTCCCAAATTTGCCCCAAATTTGCCCCAAAAATCCCCAAATTTGCCCCAAATTTGCCCAAATTCCTGCAAATTTTCCCCAATTTTCCCGAAATTTCCTCCAAAATCCCCAAATTTTCCCAAAAAAATCCCCAAATTTCCCCAAAATATCCCCAAATTCTCCCAAAATCCCCCAAATTTCACCCAAATTTTCCCCAAAAGTCCCCAAATTTCCCCCAAAAATTCCCCAAAATCCCCCAAATTTCTCCAAATTTCAAAATCAATTCCTAATTTTCAAAATCTCTAAATTCCCCAAATTCCAAATTCCAAAAATTCCCCAAATTTCCCCAAATTCCCCGAAATTCCCCAAATTCCACCCAAATTTCCCCCAAAAAATCCCCAAAAATCCTCAAAAATTCCCAAAAAATCCCCAAATTTTCCCCAAATTCCCCCAAATTCTCCCAAATTTTCCCCAAAATCCCCAAAATTCCCCCAAAATTCACCCAAAAAATCCCAAAAATTCCCCAATTTTCCCCCCAAAATCCCCAAAATTCACCAAAAAATCCTCAATTTTTCCCAAAAAATCCCAAAAATCCCCAAATTTCCCCAAATTCTCCCCAAAATTTCCCCAACTCTCACCTGCAGCCCTTTCCCCCTCAGCAGCTGCACAGCTTTTTGGACATTTTGGGATTTTCGGGAACTGAGGAACACCTGAGCTCCGGCGGCTCCAAGGGCTTCTGACACTGCCAGACCGATCCTGGGAATTTGGGGAAATTTGGGAAATTTTGGGGAATTTTTGGGATTTTTTGGGAAATTTTTGGGGAATTTTTTGGAATTTCTCCGATTTTTTTTCGATTTTTTTTTCCAATTTTTAAAAAATTTTTTCCAATTTCTTTCGATTTTTTCGATTTTCTTCAGATTTAAAAAAAAAAAATTCGGATTTTTTTCGATTTTTTTCGAAATTTTTTTCGATTTTTTTCGATTTTTTTTCGATTTTTTTCGAATTTTTTTTCGATTTTTTTCGAATTATTTTTAGGATTTTTTTTTAAGATTTTTTTTCCAATTATTTTTCGATTTTTTTAAAAAAATTTTTTCCGATTTTTTCCGATTTTTTGGGGATTTTTTTCCGGGATTTTTTCCCCTAAATCCCCAAATTTCCGGTAAAAATCCTGATAAATTTTCGCTATTTTTTGGGCTAAATTTGGGTATTTTTTGGAGTAAATTTCGCTATTTATTAGGTAAATTTCGCTATTTTTTGGGTTAAATTTCGCTATCTTTTTGGGGCTAAATTCGGGACATTTCTGGGCGAATTTCGGGGCGAAAATTCTGATTTTTTGGGGTAAATTCGTCTGACTTTTTCTGGGATTTTTTCCCCTTTAATTCCCAAAACTTCCTGTAAAAATTCTGGTAAATTTCGGGATTTTTTTTGGCTAAATTTCGCTATTTTTGGGGCTAAATTTGGTCACTTTAAGAGTGAATTTCGGAGAAAAAATGCGATTTTTTCCGGAATTTTTTCGGAATTTTTGTGGATTTTTTTCCCCCTTTAATCCCCAAATTTCCTGTAAAAATCCTGATAAATTTTCGCAATTTTTGGGGCTAAATTTGGGTATTTTTTGGCGTAAATTTCGCTATTTATTAGGTAAATTTCGCTATTTTTTGGGGGCTAAATTCGGCCAATTTCAGGGCGAATTTCGGGGCGAAAATTGCGGATTTTTTCGGGATTTTTTGGGGTAAATTCGGCGGATTTTTCCCGGGATTTTTAACCCTTTAATCCCCAACCTCCCGCTACAAATCCTGCTCAATTCCAGGCGGTCTTTGGGTTAAATTTCGCGATTTTTTTTGGGCTAAAATTGGGGATTTTCGGCCAATTCCTGCTCACTCACCCCGCCGTCCCCGCCGTCACCAAAGCCACTTTCCCTTCCAGAACTCTCGCGCTGCTCATCGCCGATTTTCCCCCAAATTTCCCCCAAAATTTCCCCGAAAATGATCCCAAAATTGACCTTCCGGGGATCGCCGGGCGGAACATCGAACTGGGAGGAACTGGTTTGTACTGGGAGGAGAGTTTGGGGTCAGGGGGAGGAGTTTTGGGGGTCAGGGGGACGAGAAAAATGGGGAAAAAATGGGAAAAAAAAGGGCAAAAAAATAGGATAAAATATGAAAAAAATGGGAGGAAAATGGGGGGAAAAATGGGGAAAAAATAGGGAAAAAATTGGGGCAAAATTGGGGAAAAATGGAGAAAAATGGGGAAAAATAGAGGAAAAAATAGGGAAAAAATTGGAGGGAAAGGGGAAGAAAAATGGGGGAAAATTGTGGGAAAATGGGGGGAAAATAGGGGAAAAATAGGGAAAAAATAGGGAAAAAAACTGAGAAAAAAAGGGGAAAAATATGGAAAAATTTGGAGAAAAATGGGGAAAAAAAGGAGAAAAAATGGGGAAAAAATAGGGAAAAAATTGGGGGAAAAGGGAGAGAGAAATGGGGAAAAAAAGGGGGAAAATGGAGAAAAAATTGAGAAAAAATTGTGGGAAAATAAGGATGAAATGGGGGAAAAACGGAGAAAAAATGGGGAAAAATGGGGGAAAAAATAGGGGAAAAAATAGGCAAAAAATAGGGAAAAAAGCGAAAAAATGGGGAAAAAATGGAGAAAAATGGGGAGAAAATTGGGGAAAATAAGGGGGAAATGGAGTTTGGGGTTACTGGTTTATACTGGGAGGAACTGGGAGGAGAATTTGGGGTCAGTGGGAGGAGAAAAATGGGAAAAAAATGGGGAAAAATGAGGGAAAAATGAGGGAAAAAATTGGGAAAAATGGGAAAAAATACGGAAAAAATTAGGGGAAAATGGGAAAAGATTGGGGCAAAAAGGGAAAAAAGGGGGAAAATGAGGAAAATTGGGGAAAAATAGCGGAAAAATGGGAAAAAAATATGGAAAAAATGGGGAAAAATGGGAAAAGATTGGGGCAAAAAGGGAAAAAATGGGGAAAAATTAGGGGAAAAGGGGGAAAAATGAGGAAAATTGGGGGAAAAATGAGGAAAATTGAGGGGAAAAAAGGGGGAAATGGGGATTTGGGGGTTACTGGTTTATACCGGGAGGACGCTGAGGGGAGACGAAAGGCGGGAAATGCTGAGGGGGGAAAATGGCGGCCGGGAGTGAGGCCGGCGGGCGCCATGTTGGGTGAGGGCAATAGGGGTGAATGGGGGAATGGAGGCTGAGCATGCGCAGAAGGGAGAGGAAGGGAGGGCAGAGGGTGTGGGCGCCATGTTGGGTGAGGGCAAAGCGGTGAGGGCAAAATGGCGGCGGAGCATGCGCGGTGAGGGTGTGAGGGAGAGGCGCCATGTTGGGTGAGGGCAAATGGGGAAATGGGGAAAATGGGGAAAAATGGGGAAAAATGGGGAAAAAATGGGGAAAAACGGTGAAAAAATGAGGAAAAATAGGGAAAAATGGGGAAAAATTGTAAAAAGGAGGGGATAAATGGGGGAAAAATAGGAAAAAATGGGGAAAAATGGGGAAAATATGAGGAAAAGTTTGGAAAAATTGTGGGGAAAAATCCGAAAAATTTAGGGAAAAGATCAGAAAAGTTAGGACAAAAAAAGTCGGGCAATTTATGGGGAAAGAAGGGGAAAATGATGAAAAAAATTTGGAAAAAAATGTGATAAAAAATCGGGGAAATGATGAGGAAAAAATTGGAAAATTATTGGAAATGTTTTGGAAAAAAATACGGGAAAAAGGAGAAAAATTATGAGGAAAATATTGGAAAAAATTCTGTGGAAAAAATTACGCGAAAAAAATGGGAAAAATTAAAGGGGAAATTGTGAAAAACTTGTAGGAAAAATTCGGGAAAATTGAGTGAAAAACTCAAAAATTAACGGATAAAAAATGTGAAAAATTTGACGAAAAATCCGGAAAATTATGGGAAAAAAAATTTAGAAAAATTCCGAGAAATTCCTGGAATTTTCAGATTATAAAAAATAGGAGAAAATTGGAAAAATTAGGGGAAAAAGTTGGGAAAATTATGGGGAAAAAAGGAGAAAAATTATGGGAAAAAATCGAGAAAATTATGGGAAAAAACCAGGAAAAATTATGGGGAAAAAATGGGAAAAATTAAAGGGAAAATCGGGGAAAAATTAGGTAAAAAATTTGGAAAAATTATGGGGAAAAAATCGTAAAAATAGGAGAAAAAAATCGAGAAAATTATGGGGAAAAAAAATCGGGAAATTTACGGGAAAATTATGGGCAAAAAATTGGAAAAATTATGTGGAAAAAGCGGAAAAAATTATGGGAAAAAATGGGAAAAATTAAGGGGAAAAATTATGGGAAAAATTCAAAAATTAAGGAATAAAAAAAGTGAAAAATTTCACGAAAAATCCGAAAAAAATTCCAAAAAAAATCAGAAAAAATTCCCAAAAATTCCCAAAATTTCCAAAGTCACCAAAAAACCCCCAAAAAACCACCAAAAACTCCACATTTTTTATATTTTTATCTTTTTATTTTATTTTCTTTTTCTTGCCAAAGGAGTATTTCCGTTTCCCGCCAAGCCCCGCCCACTCCTGAAACCAATAAATTAATTCATTTCTTCATTAACAAACTAATCAATTAATTATTTAAACTAATTAACAATGATTTTTAAGGGGTGTGGGGGAGGGGCGGAGCCGGCTCCGCCCCATGACGTCATCAGTAACGGCGGTGATGACGTCACAGGAGGGCGATGACGTCACAAGAGGGCGATGACGTCACCGGTAAGGCAGCGGGGTGGGGGAGGGGCGACCCCACGGGGCTCAGGTGTGAGGCCGGAAGTGGGGGGAGGGGAAAAGGGGGGGGGAGGGGCGCGGTGACGTCACTCAGAGGCCACGCCCACTTCCGGGTAGATCACGTGACAGAGGAGCTGACCCAATCGGGTGAGAGAGGCTGGAAGGGGGGAGGGGAGGAGTTAGAGGAACCCGAAAATTGCCGAAATTTGACACCAAAATATCCCGAAATTTAACCCAAAAATCCCCGAAATTTATCCCAAAAAATCCCCAAATTTGACCCAAAAATGCGCCCAAAAATTCCCCAAAATTCCCCCAAAAAATCACCCAAAATTTCCCAAAATTTGACCCAAAAATTCCAAAAATTTGACCCAAAAATTCCCAAAATTTGACCAAAAAATTCCCAAAATTTAGACCCAAAAAATGCCCAAAATTTAACCCAAAAATGACCAAATGTAACCTAAAAATTTCCTGAAATGTATCCCAAAAATTCCTGAAATTTGACCCAAATATCCCCAAAATTTAACCCCCAAAATCCCCGAAATTTAATCCGAAAAATCCACAAAATTTAACCCAAAATTCAACCCAAAAAATCCCAATATTTACCCAAAAATTCCCAAAATTTATCCCCAAAAGTCCCGAAATTTCACCAAAAAAATCCCTGAAATTTAACCCCCAAAATCCCCAAAATTTAACCCAAAAAATCCCCAAAATTTCCCTCTAAGTCCCCAAAAACCCCCAAAATAAAAAAAGTTCCTAAAACCAAAAAAATCCCCAAAAATTCCCAAAACTCTCCGAAATTTTTAAAAAACCCCCAAAAATTACCAAAAAAATCCCCAAAACCACAAAATAATCCCCAAAAAAAACCCCAAAAAAATCCCAAATTCCCCCCAAACTCACCCACAGCTCTCCTCAGCACTGGCGGCTTGGCTTTGGCTCCTCCCCTTATGCAAATGAGGTAGACTGGCGCCCCGGCGGCCATGATGGCCAAACCCACGCCGCAGACCAGCGGCTCCAGCAGGGCCGAGAAGAGCAGCAGAGGAGCCCAGAAGAGCAGGTAGAGGATGGGGAAGAGCAGATTCACCTGCGGGGGGGATGGGGAATTTAGTTTTATCAATGGAGGGCGTGGGAGAATTTAATTTTATCAATGGAAGGTGTGGGAAAGTTTATTTTTTATCAATGGAGGGCGTGGGAAAGTTTATTTTGGTGAATGGAGGGCGTGGGAAAGTTTCTCGTGGTGTTTTTTTATGAATGGAGGGTGTGGGAATTAATTTTTTTTTTATCAATGGAGGGCGTGGGAAAGTTTCAGGGTGGAATATTTTATGAATGGAGGGCGTGGGAAAGTTCCTAGGTGTGGTTTTCTTATCAATGGAAGGCGTGGGAAAGTTTAGTTTTATCAATGGAGGGTGTGGGCAAGTTTATCCTTGTGAATGGAGGATGTGGGAAAGTTTCTGGGTGGAATATTTTATCAATGGAGGGCGTGGGAAAGTTTGATTTTATGAATGGAGGGTGTGGGAAAGTTTATTTTCATCAATGGAGGGCGTGGGAAAATTCCTGGGTGTGGTTTTCATATCAATGGAGGACATAGGAAAGTTTATTTTTGTGAATGGATGGCGTGGGAAAGTTTATTTTTATCAATGGAGGGCGTGGGAAAGTTTCTGGGTGTGGTTTTGTTATCAATGGAGAGCGTGGGAATAAATTTTTTTATGAATGGCAGATGTGGGAAAGTTTGTTTTTGTGAATGGAGGGCGTGGGAAAGTTTCAGGGTGGAATATTTTATGAATGGAGGGCACGAGAAAGTGGTTTTTATCAATGGAGGGCATGGGAAAATTTGGAATTATCAGTGGAGAGCGTGGGAGAGTTTATTTTCATCAATGGAGGACGTGGGAATAAATTTTTTTATGAATGGAGAGCGTGGGAAAGTTTGGTTTCATCAATGGAAAGCGTGGGAAAGTTGATTTTTAGCAATGGAGGGCGTGGGAAAGTTTATTTTTATGAATGGAGGGCGTGGGAAAATTTGGTGTTCTCAATGGAGGGCGTGGGAAAACCCCAAAGTGAATTATTTATCAATGGAAGGCGTGGGAAAATTTTTTTTAATCAATGGAGGGCGGGGCTTAGCAGCCATGTGGGCGTGGCTTGCGGGTCAAAAGTGGGCGTGGTTTCAATGCTAATGGGCGTGGTTAAATCTGAAAAGCGGGCGTGGCTTAACTCGAAATGGGCGGGGTTTAAGCCCAAAAGTGGGCGTGGTTTAAATGCTAAATGGGGGTGGTTTTGAGCCAGGAAGTGGGCGTGGCTTCCCCCAAAGTGGGCGTGGCTTAGCAGCCAAGTGGGCGTGGTTTCAGGGGCAATGTGGGCGTGGCTTCCCGGCTAAATGGGCGTGGTTTGAGCCCTGGGGTGGGCGTGGCCTAAGCACCTAAATGGGCGTGGTTGAGTGGCCAAGTAGGCATGGCTTCAGCCCCGAAAGTGGGCGTGGTTTAAAGGCTAAAGGGGCGTGGTTTGAGCCGAAAAGTGGGCGTGGCTTAAATGCTAACTGGGTGTGGTTTCAGCCAGGATGTGGGCGTGGCTTAGTGGCCAAGTGGGCGTGGCTTCGGGGGCAAAGTGGGCGTGGCTTCGGGCCTAAACGGGCGTGGTTAGAACCAAAAACTGGGCGTGGCTTAACAATAAATGGGCGTGGTTAGAAGGGCCAAGTGGGCGTGGTTTAACCCGGCAGTGGGCGTGGCCTACCCGGATGGGGCGGGGCATGTCTGGCTCCCTCCAGCGCAGCAGCAGCAGCGCAGCCACGGTGATTCCATACCACAGGTAATTAACGAAGCCCACGTAATTAATCAGGGTGTAGATGTCGCCTGTTGTCAGCATCAGCAGCGTCGAGACACACTGGGGGGAGAATTGGGGAGGGTTGGAGGTTTTCCACTTTTTTCCCAATTTTTTCCCATTTTTTTGCAATTTTTTCCCATTTTTTCCCTAATTTTTTCCCAATTTTTTGGGCAATTTTCCCCAATTTTTCCCCAATTTTTTCCCAATTTTTTCCCAATTTTTCCCCAATTTTTCCCAATTTTTGGGCAATTTTTGGGCAATTTTTCCCCAATTTTTTCCCATTTTTTCCCAATTTTTTTGCAATTTTTTCCCATTTTTTCCCAATTTTTTCGCAATTTTTTCCCAATTTTTTCCCATTTTTTGGGCAATTTTTCCCCAATTTTTCCCCATTTTTTCCCAATTTTTTTCCCATTTTTCCCCATTTTTTTCCTATTTTTTCCCCAATTTTTCCCCATTTTTTCCCCATTTTTTCACAATTTTTTCCCATTTTTTCCCCATTTTTTCCTATATTTTTCATTTTTTCTTTTTCCCAATTTTTTCCCAATTTTTCCCATTTTTCCCATTTTTTCCCAATTTTTCCCATTTTTTTCCTTTTTTGCCTTTTTTTTCTATTTATTTTTTCCTCATTTTTCCCCATTTTTTTTTCCATTTTTTCCATTTTTCTCCATTTTTTTCACCATTTTTTCCCCATTTTTTTCTCATTTTTTCTCATTTTTTCTCATTTTTTCCTGTATTTTTCCCATTTTTTCCCCATTTTTTCCCATTTTTCTGCAGTTTTTTCCCATTTTTTGTCTTTTTTCTCCATTTTTTCTCCATTTTTCCCCATTTTTATTTTTTTTTTTCCAATTTTCCCCATTTTTTTCCCCAAATTTTCCCAAAATCCCCGGAATTCTCCCCAAATCCTTCTCACCCTCTTTCCCCCAATTTTTCCTGATTTTTTGGTCATTTTATCCCTGTTTTCCCCCCTTTTTTAACCCTTTCTTCCCCATTTTTCCCCCATTTTTTATCGTCTTTTCCCCATTTTTTCATCAATTTTCCCCATTTTTTTTCCCCAAGTTTTCCCAAATTCCCCCAAATTCTCCCCAAAACCTTCTCACCTTCTTTGTCCCAATTTTCCCCAATTTTCCCCCAAATTTCCTCAAATTTTCCCTCATTTTTTCCCCCATTTTTAACCCTTTCTTCCCCATTTTTCGCTCTATTTTCCCCATTTTTTCACCGATTTTCCCCATTTTTTTTCCCAAATTTTCCCAAATTCCCATTTTTTCTCCCCAAATCTCACGGTGACGAGCAGGGCAGGCACGGGGGTGTGTCTCCTCAGGTGGATCATGGCCAGCAGGGCAGGCAGGTGACCTTCCCGAGCGCCGGCGTAGAACAGCCTGGTGGTGACGTCATCGGTGACGTCATCGGTGACGTCATCGGTCGGGGGATGACGTCATCCAGGGGGAGGAGGAGGAAATGAGGAAATTTGGGTGAAAATTGGGGAAAAATGAGGAAAAAATGAGAAAATTTGGGGAAAAAATGGGAAAAAAATCAGTGAATTTGGGGGAAATTTGGGGAAAAAATGAGGAAATTTGGGGAAAAATTGGGGAAAAAACGAGGAAAAAGAGAAAAAATTAGGGAATTTGGGTGAAAATGGGAAGGTTTGGGAGAAAAAAAAGGAAATTTGGGGAAAAATGAGACATTTTGGGGAGAAAATGGGAAATTTGGGTGAAAAATGGGGGAAAAAAGAGGAAAAAATGAGGAAAAAATGAGGAAAAAATGAGGAAAGATTAGTGAATTTGGGGGAAAATGAGAAAATCTGGGGAAAAATTGGGGGAAAATGGGGAAATTTGGGTGAAAATTGGTAAAAAAATGGTGATAAAATGAGAAAAAAATGAGAGAATTTGGGGGAAATTTGGGGAGATTTTGGGGAAGAAATGAATAAATTTGGGTGAAAAATGAGAAAAAAATGAGGAAAAATGAGGAAAAATTGAGGAAAAAATGAGAAAAAAAAGAGAGAATTTGGGGGAAATTTGGGGAAAAAATGAGGAAATTTGGGGAAATTTTGGGAGAAATTTTGGGAGAAATTTTGGGAAAATTTGGGGAAGAGAAAATGGGGAAAAAAAATGGGAAAAAATGAGGGAATTTGGGGTGAAAAATGACAACAAATGACCGAAAAATGGCAAAAAATGACAGAAAAATCAGGGAAAAAATGGGAAAATTAGGCAGAAATTTTGGGAAAATTTTGGGAAATTCTGGAAAATTGAGGAATTCTGACCTGGAGCAAGTGAAGAGAGAAACGTTGGGGAATTGGAATGGGAAAATTTGGGGCGAAAATGGGGAAAATTGACAAAAAATGACAGAAAAATGCAGAAATTTGGGGGAAAAAATGGGAAAATTCGGGAAAAATTTTGGGAAACTTTGGGAAAAACCAGGAAATTTTGGAAATTTTGGGAAATTTGGGTTAGAAATTGGGAATTCAATGGGAAAAGAAGAGAAATTTGGGCTAAAAATGGCAAAAATTGACAGAAAAATGGCAAAAAATGACAGAAAAATGCAGAAATTTTGGGGAAAAAAGTGGAAAATTTGGGAAAATTTTGGGGAAATTTTGGGAAATTTAGGAAATTTAGGGAAATTCAGGTTAGAAATTGGGAATTCAACGGGAAAACAGCAGAAATTTGGGGCGAAAATGACAAAAATTGACAGAAAAATGGCAAAAAATGACAGAAAAATGCAGAAATTTTGGGGAAAAAATGGGAAAATTCGGGAAAAATTTTGGGGAAAGCAGGGAAATTTTGGGAATTTATGGAAAATTCAGGAAAATTGAGGGATTCTGACCTGGAGCAGGTGAAGAGAGATCCATTGACTCCCCCGAAGGTGGACAAAGCCACAGCCAATGGCATCACCCAGGCCAGAGGGCCAAGGAGCTTCTCCCCGAAGGTCTGCAGGGAAAAATTCCCAAAATTTGGTTAATTCCCAAAATTCCTGAAGGTTTCCCAAAATTTCCACAAAATTTTCCTGAAATTTTTAGGATTTTTCCTGAATTTTTTGTGGTTTTTCTATGATTTTTCCCATTTTTTTCTTCATTTTTGCCTCATTTTTCCCTAATTTTTCCCCAAATTCCCACTATTTTCCCAAATTTCCCACAATTTTCCAACAATTTTCAGATTTTTCCCAAAATTTCCTCACTTTTCTCCCAGCTTTTCCTCATTTTTCCTATAATTTTTCCTCCAATTTTTCCCAGTTTTCCACATTTTTCCTCATTTTTCCCTAATTTTTTCCAAAATTTCCAGAGTTTTCCCAAAATTCCCACTATTTTCCCAAAATTTCCACAATTTCTCCCAAATTTTTCCCAAATTTTTCCCGAAATTTTTAGGATTTTTCCTGAAATTTTCACATTTTTCCTGCAGTTTTTGGAGGTTTTGCCTCATTTTTGCCTCAAAATTCCCCCCAAAAAATCCCAAAAATGTCACCAAAATTCACCCCAAAAATCCCCAAAAAATTCACCAAAAAAATTTTAAAATTCCCCCAAAAAAATCCCAGAAAATTTCCCCAAAAAATCCCAAAAAATTAAAAAAAAAATTCCCAAAAATTCCCCCAAAAAATCCCAAATTTTTTTTCAGGGCCAAGGAGCTTCTCCCCGAAGGTCTGCAGGGAAAAATTCCCAAAATTTCGTTAATTCCCAAAATTCCTGAAGGTTTCCCAAAATTTCCACAATTTTTTCCATTTTTCCCCCGAAATTTCTGGGATTTTTCCCGAAATTTTTGCCATTTTTTAAATGATTTTTCACATTTTTTTCTTCATTTTTGCCACATTTTTGCTCATTTTTCCCTAATTTTTCCCAAAACTTCCAGAGATTTCCCAACATTTCCCAAATTTTTCCCAAATTTTTCCAAATTTTTCCCAAAATTTTCACGTTTTCCCTGCAATTTTTGGAGGTTTTGCCACATTTTTCCCCATTTTTTGGTCATTTTCCTCCCCAATTTCTTCAGTTTTCCCAAATTTCCCACAATTTTTCCAAAAATTCCCACTAATTGCCTAAAATTTCCACAATTTCCCCAAAATTTTTCCCAATTTTTTCCCCAAAATTCCCAGGATTTTCCCCAAAATTTTGGCAGTTTTCCTGCGATTTTCCCTCATTTTTTCCCCATTTTTTTCCTCAAAATTCCCCAAAAAAATCCCAAAAAATTCCCCAAAAAATTCCCAAAAAAATCCCACAAAAACACCCAAAAATTCCCCCCAAAAAATCCCCAAAAATCCCAAAAATTCCTCCAAAAAATCCCCAAAATTCAAAAAAATTCCCAAAATTCCCCCTTGAAATTCCACAAAAAAATCTCCAAAAAATCCCCCAAAATCCTCATTTTTTGCCCTATTTTCCCCATTTTTTCACAAATTTTCCCAAATTTTGGTCCCAAATGTTTCCCAAAATTTCCATCCAAATTCCCCAAATTTTTCCTCCCAATTTCCTCATTTTTTCTCCATTTTTCACCATTTTTCCCCATTTTTTGCTCTAAAATCCTCATTTTTTCACCAAATCTTCCCATTTTCCCCCCAAAT
This sequence comes from Lichenostomus cassidix, assembly GCF_008360975.1. Lineage (NCBI taxonomy): Eukaryota > Metazoa > Chordata > Aves > Passeriformes > Meliphagidae > Lichenostomus > Lichenostomus cassidix. The sequence continues at coordinate 97,220 of NW_028147270.1, read as the reverse complement.
TTTAGTCCCAAAAGTTTCCCAAAATTCCCATCCAAATTTCCCAAAATTCCCAAATTTTTCCTCCTAATTTCTTCATTTTTTGGGCTTTTTTTTGGCCTTAAAATCATCATTTTTTGCCCTAAAATCCTTATTTTTTCACCGATTTTCACCATTTTTTTTTTCATTTTTCCCAAATTTCCCCAAATTCACCGCAAATTCAGTCTCACCACAGCCACAGCGTCGCTCTCCAGGATCTCCCTGGGGCTCAGAGCTGCCAGGGAAACCCAAAATCCCCAAAATTCCCAAAATTTCCCCAAAATTTCCCCAAATGTCCTAAAATTTCCCCAAATTTTGTCAAAATTTCACCAAATTTTCTCCAAATTCCTTCAAAATTTCCCCCAAAAATCCCCAAAATTCCCCAAATTTGGTCAAATTTCCTCATTTTTCTCATCCTAAATTCCTCAACTTTTTCACTCATTTTTCCTCCAAATTTCACCATTTTTGCTCTAAAATCCTCTTTTTTTCACTGATTTTCACCATTTTTTCACCAATTTTTCCCATTTTTTCACCATTTCTCCCCAAATTTTGGCCTCAAATCTTCACTGAAATTTCCCCAAATTGTTCCTCTTAATTTTCCCATTTCTCCTCCATTTTCTGCTCTAAAAAATCTCATTTTTTTCTCATTTTTTCCCCATTTTTCGCTCTATTTTCGCCATTTTTTCACCGATTTTCACCATTTTTTTTTCTTTTTTCCCAAATTTCCCGTTTTTCACCCCAAATTCAGTCTCACCACAGCCACGGCGTCGCTCTCCAGGATCTCCCTGGGGCTCAGAGCTGCCAGGTAAGCCACGTTGGCAGCGATGTACAGGAAGGTGACCAGGGGGATGGAGATGGCGATGGCCAGGGGGAGATTTCTGGGGAAAAAACACACAAAAATGGGAAAATTTAGATTAAAAAATGGTCAGGTGTCCCAAAAGAGGGAAAATTCAAAAAAAAAAGCAAAAAAAATGGGGAAAAAATGAGTAAAACCAGCCAAAATTGACTGAAAATTGACCCAAAATTGACTCAAAATTGAGTTAAAATTGACTCAAAATTGACTCAAAAATGACCCAAAAATTGATTTAAAATTGACCAAAATTTGATTTAAAATTGACTGAAAATTGACCGAAAATTTAACCCAAAATTGACTCAAAAATTGACTCAAAATTTGGTCAAAAATCAACTCAAAAACCCCAAAATTGACTCAAAATTGACTCAAAATTGACCCAAAATTCACTCAAAAATTGACTCAAAAATTGACTCAAAAAATGACCCAAAATGACCAAAAATTGACCCAAAAAATGACTCAAAATTCACTCAAAAATTGACTCAAAATGACCCAAAATGACCTAAAATTACCAAAAATTGACCCAAAATGACCCAAAGTGCCCCAGGGGGATGGAGATGGCGATGGCCAGGGGCAGGTTTCTGGGGAAAAAACACACAAAAATGGGAAAATTTAGTCCAAAAAAAATGTTTTATTTATTTGTGTGTCTGAAAATAGTGAAAATTGGAAAAAAAAAGCAAAAAAAAGGGGGAAAAAATGAGTAAAACCAGCAAAAATTGACCCAAAATTGACTGAAAATGACCCAAAATTGACTCAAAATTGACTCAAAAATTGACCCAAAATTGACTCAAAATTGACTCAAAATTGACCCAAAATTGACTCAAAATTAACTTAAAAAATTGAGTCAAAAGTCAGTTTAAAATTGACTCAAAATGACCAAAATTGACCCAAAAATGACTCAAAATGACCAAAAATTGACCCAAAAATGACCCAAAATTGACCCAAAATTGACTCAAAATTTGGTCAAAAATCAACTCAAAAACCCCAAAATTGACTCAAAATTAACTCAAAATTGACCCAAAATTCACTCAAAAATTGACTCAAAATTTGACCCAAAAATTGACTCAAAATTCACTTAAAAATTGACTCAAAATGACCCAAAAATTGACTCAAAATTGACCCAAAATTGACCCAAAATTGACTCAAAATCACCAAAAAATTGACCCAAAATGGACTCAAAAATTGACACAAAAATTGACTCAAAATTGACTCAAAAATTTGACCAAAAATTGACCCAAAATTCCGGAAAAATCCCAAAAAAATTGAATAAAATCAGAAACAAATTCGTAAAAAATTGGGAAAAAAATCGGAAAAAATTAAAAAAAAAATCCAAAAAAAATCCAAAAAAAATCGAAAAAAAATCAGAAAAATTCCCAAAAAATCCCAAAAAATCCCCAAAAAATCCCAAATTTTCCTAACTCATTTCCATCTCACCTGTGAGGGTTTTTCATCTCCTCAGTGACATAATTGAGGAAATTCCAAACCCTGAAGGCGAAGGATGGAAAAATGAGAAAAAAAATCGCAAAAAATTCGAAAAAAAATTTGAAAAAATTCGGAAAAATTCCCAAAAAATTGGTAAAAAATTTCCCAAAAAATCCCCGAAAAAATAGAAAAAAAAATCAGAAAAAATCTTTAAAAATTGGCACAAAATCAGAAAAAAATTGAAAAAAAATCGGAAAAAATTGGTAAAAATTCAGAAAAAAAATCGAAAAAAAGTCAGAAAAATTCCCCAAAAAATGGGAAAAAAATCAGGAAAAATCCCCAAAAAATTGAAAAAAAATCAGAAGAAAAATCGTAAAAAATTGGGAAAAAATTGGAGAAAAAAATCGAAAAAAAAATCTAAAAAAATCGAAAAAAATGGAAAAAAAATTTCAAAAAAAATTGAAAAAAAATCAGAAAAAATTCAGAAAAATTCCCCAAAATTCCCCAAAAATCCCCAAAATCCCTAATTAACTTTCCATCTCACCTGTGAGGGTTTTTCATCTCCTCAGTGACATAATTGAGGAAGTTCCATCCCCCGAAGGCGAAGGATGGAAAAATGAGAAAAAAAATCGCAAAAAATTCGAAAAAAAATTTGAAAAAATTCTGAAAAATTCCCAAAAAATTGGTAAAAAATTTCCCAAAATCCCCGAAAAAATGAAAAAATCAGAAAAAATCTTTAAAAATTGGCACAAAATCAGAAAAAATTGAAAAAAATCGGAAAAATTGGTAAAAATTCAGAAAAATCGAAAAAGTCAGAAAAATTCCCCAAAAAATGGGAAAAAAATGAGGAAAAATCCCCAAAAAATTGAAAAAAAAAATCAGAAGAAAAATCGTAAAAAATTGGGAAAAAATTGGAGAAAAAAATAAAAAAAAAATCGAAAAAAATCGAAAAAAAATCGAAAAAAAATTGGTAAAAAATGGAAAAAAATCGAAAAAATCGAAATCGAAAAATCGAAAAATCAGAAAATTCAAAATTCCCCAAAAATTCCCCAAAATCCCTAATTAACTTTCCATCTCACCTGTGAGGGTTTTTCATCTCCTCAGTGACATAATTCAGGAAGTTCCATCCCCCGAAGGCGAAGGATCCTTGCAGCAGAGCCAAGAAGAGAGCAGCAGCTCCAGGCTCTGCCCAGGGAGTGAAAGCCTGGGAGGGACGAAGCCAGAAATGTTCTCCTGGAAAAAATAAAACAAAATACAAATTTTTCATGATTTTTGGGAATTTTCTGGGAGTTTTTAGCTTTTTATTTGGATTTTTTATGAATTTTTTTTGATTTTTTACGAATTCTTTGGGATTTTTAAATGAATTCTTTTGGATTTTTTAGGATTTTATTTGGATTTTTTACGATTTTTTTTTCTTTTTTTTTAGCTTTTTTTGGGGGATTTTTTTTAGGATTTCATTTGGATTTCTTACGAATTTTTTCTGATTTTTTAGCATCTCAATTTGATTTTTTATGAATTTTTTGGGGATTTTTTAGCTCTTTTTTGGGATTTTTTAGTTTTTTATTTGGATTTTTTAGGATTTTTGTAGAGATTTTTGTAGGGATTTTTAAAGATTTTATTGGGATTTTTAGGATTTTATTTTGATTTTTTAGGGTTTTTTTGCGATTTTTGGGGGATTTTTTAGGATTTTATTATTTGGCTTTCTTAGGATTTTTTTCTGATTTTTTAGGATTTTTCTGGGATTTTTTTAGGATTTTATTTGGATGTTTTAGCTTTTTCTTTGGGTTTTTTATGGTTTTTTTTTTTAGGATTTTTTTCTGATCTTTTAAACAATTTTTTTCAGGATTTTTTCAGATTTTTTTCTGGAATTTTTAATTATTTTTTAGGAATTTTTTGGGAATTTTTGAAGCAAAGGATCTCTGGAAAGCCTGAGAGGGACGAAGCCAGAAATGTTCTCCTGGAAAATGGAATAAAACAGGAAAAAATTGGATTTTTTGGGATTTTTTGGGAATTTTCTGGGAGTTTTTAGCTTTTTATTTGAATTTTTTACGAATTTTTTTGCATAAAATCCTCATTTTTTCACCTTAAAACTTCATTTTTTTTTCCCCAAACCCCATTTTTTCTCCCCAAATCCCCTCAAATCCTGTCAATTTGCCCAAAATCCCCGAAATTCCCCCCAAATTTCACCTTGGCAGATGAGCACCAGCCCAGCTCCCATTTCCCCCAAAAGTCCCCATTTTTCTACCTAAAATCTCCATTTTTTCACCTAAAAACTCCATTTTTTCACCTAAAAAATCTCATTTTTTCCTCTCTAAAAAATCCTAATTTTTCCACTTAAAATCCAAATTTTTCTACCTAAAAATTCACTTTTTTTTGGCGCAAAATTCACATTTTTTTACCTAAAATCCTCATTTTTTCACCTAAAACCTCCATTTTTTTTTCTCCAAACCCCATTTTTTCTCCCCAAATCCCCTCAAATCCTGTAAATTTGCCCAAAATCCCCGAAATTCCCCCCAAATTTCACCTTGGCAGATGAGCACCAGCCCAGCTCCCACGATCACCGCCAGAGCCAGGAGCTTCCCGGCTGTGAAAACATCCTGAACTCGAGTGGCCAGCTTCACACTGCTGCAGTTCACCCAGGTGAGGAGCACTAGAGAGAGAATTTGGGGGAAAAAGGGAAATTTTGGTGAAATTTGGAAAAAAAAATGGTGAAAATCGGTGAAAAAATGGCGAAAATAGAGGGAAAAACGGGGAAATTCGACCCAAAAATGACTCAAATTGATCTCAAATTGACCCAAAATTGACCCAAAATTCATCCCAGGTGAGGCTCAGGTGAGAATTTGGGAAAAATTTGGGATGTTTTGGGGAAAAATTGGGGAAAAAAGTGAAATTTTCGTGAAAATTGGGCGAAAATTGGGTGAAAACGGTGAAGAAATGGCGAAAAAACGGAGAAAAATCACCAAAAAATGGGGAAATTAGAGGAAAAAATTAATCAAATTGACCCAAAATTGGGATAAATTGACCCAAAATTCATCCCAGGTGAGGCTCAGGTAAAAATTTGGGGGAAAAAAAGTGAAAAAATGGGAAAATTGGGTTTAAAATTGGGGGAAAATGGGAAAAAATGGAGAAAAAACACCCAAAAATGGGGAAAATTGACTCAAAATGAATCAAAATTATCCAAAAATTGGGATAAATTGACCCAAAATTCATCCCAGGTGAGCTCAGGTGAGGCTCAGGTGAAAATTTGGATAAAATTTGGAGGATTTTGGGGGGAAAAATGGGGAAAAATGAGAAAATTTGGGGGAAATAGAGCAAAAAATGGGGAAGTTCGACCCAAAAATGAGTCAAAAATAGATCAAATTGACTCAAAATTGACCCAAAATTTCCCCAAAGTAAGTTTAGATGAGAATTTGGGAAAAATTTGGGAGATTTTGGGGAAAATCTGGGGAAAAAAGTGAAATTTTGGCAAAAATTGGGGAAAAAAATGGGGAAAAAACAGCAAAAAATGGGGAAATTTGACCCAAGTTGACCCAAAATTGTGAGAAATTGACCCAAAATTCATCCCAGGTGAGGCTCAGGTGAAAATTTTGGACATTTTGGGGAAAATTTGGGGAAAAAAAGTGAAATTTTGGAGAAAATTGGGGGAAAAATGGGAAAAATAAAGGAAAAAATGGGGAAATTTGACCCAAAAATGACCCAAATTGACCCAAAAGTGACTCAAATTTTTGTCATTTTTTGGATTTTTTTTGGATTCTTTTGGGATTTTTTTTGGGAATCTCCAAATTTTCCCAAATTTTTCCATATTTTTGGGAATTTTTGGGAAAACTCCAAATCTTCAGGTGAATTTTGGGTCAATTTTTGGTCATTTTTTGCTGATTTTTGTCATTTTTTCACCATTTTTTGATTTTTTTTTCCGATTTTTTTGGAGTTTTTTTTGGGAATCCCCAAATTTTCCCAAATTTTAGGATAAATCCCAAAATGAGGTGAATTTGGAGTCAATTTTTCCTCATTTTTGGGTCATTTTAAGCCAATTTTTGCGATTTTTCGTCATTTTTTCGTCTTTTTCACTATTTTTTCTGATTTTTTTGGGGTTTTTTTTCGGAATCTCCAAATTTTCCCAAATTTTGGCATTTTTGGGATCAATCACAATTTTCAGCTGAATTTGGGGTCAATTTTTGGTCAATTTTAACCCTTTTTTTGCCGTTTTTTGGTCATTTTTGGCCATTTTTTCGCCGTTTTTTCTCGGATTTTTTTGGGGTTTTTTTGGGAATCCCCAAATTTTCCCAAATTTTGGTTTTTTGGGATAACTCACGCAGACAGGCGGCAGCCAGCAGCCTCTGGGCAGCCTCAGGGGAATTTGGGATCAATTTTACTCCATTTTTGTGCTTTTTTGGTCAATTTTTGCCGATTTTTGTCATTTTTGGATCATTTTTCACCATTTTTCGCTATTTTTTCCAATTTTTTTGGGGTTTTTTTTTGGGAATTCCCAAATTTTGGCATTTTTGGGATCAATCACAATTTTCAGGTGAATTTTTGGGTCAATTTTTGGTCATTTTTTGGTCGTTTTTTGCCATTTTTTGGTCGTTTTTGGTCATTTTTTCGCCGTTTTTTCTCGGATTTTTTTGGGGTTTTTTTTGGGAATCCCCAAATTTTCCCAAATTTTGGATTTTTTGGGATAACTCACGGAGACAGGCAGCAGCCAGCAGCCTCTGGGCAGCCTCAGGGGTGGCACAGGAGGGGAAAAGAGGCTGCAGGACGTAGTTGGCGAAGGTGAGAGAAATCACTGCCTGGTTGGTTGGGTAGATCACCAGCACTGAGATCCACAGCCGCAGGAATCTGGGGAGAAAAAACGGGATTTTGGTTAAAAATCCAAAGGAAAAAAATTAGAAAAAAATTTGAGTGAAAAAAGGTGAAAATTTGGTGAAAAAAGAGCAAAATTTGGGCAAAAAACCACCTAAAATTCGGTGAAAAAATGGAAATATTTCATGGAAATCCTAAAGGAAAAAAACCAGATTTTGGTAAAATTACGACTGGGGGAAATTTGGGGAGAATAGGAAAAAAAAATTGGGTGAAAAAAGGTGAAAATTTGGGTGAAAAAAGCCTAAAAATTGGTGGAAAAATGGAAAATTCGCATGGAAATTCTATTGGGAAAAGCAGAAAAATTGTGTTTAGAAAAATCCCAAAATTTGGCTGAAAAAACCCCAAAAATTCCCACTAAATCCTGTCAAAAAATCCCAGAAAAAATCCCATAAGAAAACCCAAAAAAATCCTATAAAAAACCAAAAAAATCCCATTAAATCCCACTGGAAAAAACCCCAAAAATTCTGCCAAAAAACCCCAAAAAAATCCCAGAAAAAAACCCCAAAAATCCCACAAAAAACCCCCAAAAATCCCAATAAAAAACCCTAAAAAATTTTAAAAATCCCCCAAAAAATCCCATTGGAAAAAACCAAAAAAATCCTATTAAGAGAGGAAAAAATCCCATTAAAATCTCATTTTAAAAAACCTCAAAAATCCCAAAAATTCAGCTGAAGAAAAAACCCCAAAAAAATCCCCCAAAAACCCCAAAAAATTCTGACTAAAATTCCACTTTAAAACCCCCAAAATCTCATTAAAATCCTATTAAAAAAACCCTAAAAAAGCTAATTTAAAAACCCCAAAAAATCCCAAAGAAATCCCAAAAAAATCCCATTAAAAACCCTAAAAAACCCCAAAAATTCACCTGAAAAACCCCAAAAATTCACCTGAAAAAACCCAAAAATTCACCTGAAAAACCCTAAAAATTCCCAGAAAATAATAAAAATAAAAAAAAAATCCCATAAAAATCCCACAAAAAAACAAAGAGAAATTTGGGGAGAAAAATGGGGAAATTGGTTAAAAATCCCAGCTCAGCATAGCGAAGTTTGGGGAAATTTGGGGGAAATGTGAGGAAAAATGGCAAAAAATGGGAAAAATTGGGGAAAAAAGTGGAAAAAAATGGGGAAAAAAATAGGAAAAAATGGGGAAAAATTGGGGAAAAAATGGGGAAAATTGGGAGAAAAATTGGGAGAAAAATTGGGGAAAAAATGGCGAAAAAAGTTGGAGAAAAATGGAGAAAAAAATGGGGAAAAAATGGGGGAAAAAGTGAGAAATTTTGGGGAAAAAATGGGAAAAAATGAGGGAAAATGGGGAACCTTGGGAAACCTTCAGCCAAAATGGCAAAAAATCCCCAAAAACTCAGAAAAATCCCCAAAAACTGTCAGAAAAAAATCCCCCAAAAAATCCCCAGAAATGTCAGAAAAAAACCACAAAAATGGCGAAAAATCCCCCAAAAATTAGAAAAAATCCCCAAAAAATGTCAGAAAAAAATCACCAAAAAATGGCGAAAAATCACAAAAAATGCCCCAAAAAACCAGAAAAAAAATCCCCAAAAAATCAGAAAAATTCCCCCAAAAATATCAGAAAAAATCACAAAAAATTTCCTAAAAAGTCAGAAAAAATCACCAAAAAATCGCCAAAACACCCCAAAAAATCACAAAAAAATCCCCAAAAAATATCAGAAAAAAATCCCCAAAAATCACCAAAAAAAGCCCCAAAAAATCGCAAAAAATCAAAAAAAAATCCCCAAAAAATCAGGAAAAATGGCAAAAAATGGCCAAAAAATGCCTTAAAAAATTCACATTTTCGCCATAGTAAGGTCGATTTTGATGCAGTTTTTTTCCTCCTGACCCCAAAACTCCCAAATTTTCAGTTTTTTCCCCCAAAACTCACCCCACCAGAGGTCCAAAGGCGTATCCCACGTAGGCATAATCCCCCCCAGGCCTGCTGATGGCCACTCCCAGCTCAGCATAGCAAAGAGATCCCAAAGCTGTGAGGAATCCGGAGAGGAACCAGAGCAGCAGGGCAGAGCCCACCGAGCCTGAGTGAGCCAGAACCCCTCGGGGGGAGACGAAAATACCAGAGCCAATGATGTTACCTGAGAAAAAAGGGAAAAAAAGAGAAATTTAGCAAAAAATTTGGAGTTTTTAGGTGAAAAAATGAAGATTTTAGGCGAAAAAATGACTTTTTTTACGGCAAAAAATGACCTTTTTTTGGCAAAAAATGCCTTTTTTATGGCAAAAAATGTGACTTTTCGGAGGAAAAATGTGAATTTTTTTAGGGAAAATTGGGAATTTTTGGAGGATTGGGGATTTTGGGGGAAAATTTGGGGATTTTTGTGGATTTTGGGTGTTTTTGGAGCTGCCAGGGCAGAGCCAACCGAGCCTGAGTGAGCCAGAACTCCCCGGGGGGAGACGAAAATCCCCGAGCCAATGATGTTTCCTGGAAGAAAAGAGAAAATTTGGGGATTTTAGTAAAAAATTTCGAGTTTTTAGGTGAAAAAATGAAGTTTTTAGGCGAAAAAATGAAGTTTTTATGATGAAAAATGTGATTTTTAGAGGGAAAAATGTGAATTTTAGAGGGAAAAATTGGGATTTTTTAGGGGATTTTTGGGGTGAAATGATGATTTTACAGTCGATGATTATCTCTGGGAAAAAAGAAGATTTTAGTAAAAAAATTGGTTATTTTAGCAAAAAAAATGAAGTTTTTACGCGAAAAAATGACTTTTTTATGGCAAAAAATGTGATTTTTGGGAGGAAAAATGTGATTTTTTAGGGGATTTTTGGGGTGAAATAAGGATTTTACAGTCGATGATGATCCCTGAAAAAAACATGAATTTTTAGTAAAAAATTTGGAGTTTTTAGCAAAAAAAATGAAGTTTTTACATGAAAAAATGACTTTTTTATGACCAAAAATGTGATTTTTAGAGGGAAAAATGTGAATTTTTGGGGATTTTGGGATGGAAAGTGAAGAAGATCCTGAGGATGATGATGTTGCCTGAAAAAAATGGATTTTGAGGTGAAATTTGGGGATTTTGGGTGTTTTTGGAGCTCCCAGAGCAGCAGAGCCACTAATATTTCCTGGGAAAAAAGAGAAAATTGGGTGAAAAATCAGATTTTTGGGGTTTTTTTCCCCAAATTTTGGTAAAAATCCCAAACTTTCTGGGAGGTTTTTGAGGGACAACAGAAAAAAGCAAAAAAAAGTGACATAAAATGAGAAAAAATGAGAAAAAATGAGGAAAAAACCCCAAAATTTGGGGAAATTTTTAGGGTTTTGGGGAAATTTTTAGTGTTTTGGGGGAAATAATGAGATTTTTGGGGTTTTTTCCCCAAATTTTGGTGAAAATCCCAAACTTTCTGGGGGGATTTTGAGGGACAACATGGAGGAGCAAAAAAAGTGACTAAAAAAGACAAAAAATTGGGAAAAAATCCCAAAAAACCACCAAAATTTTGGGAAAATCCTAATATTTCTGATAAATCCTAAATGTTTTTGGGTGAAAAATCAGATTTTTGGGGTTTTTCCCCAAAATTTTGCTAAAATCCCAAACTTTCCGGGAGGTTTCCGAGGGACGACAGAAAAAAAAATGACCAAAAATGACAAAAAAAAGACAAAAAATGAGGAAAAAACTCCGAAATTTTGGGAAAATCCTAATATTTCCGGCAAATCCTGAAGGTTTTGGGTGAAAAATCAGATTTTTTGGGTTTTTTTCCCCAAATTTCGGTGAAAATCCCAAACTTTCTGGGGGATTTTTGAGGGACGACAGAAAAAAGCAAAATAAAGTGAGAAAAACACCATTTTAGGAAGATTTTCCAAAAATTTTTGGATTTTTTGGGGATTTTGGGGTTTTTTAGGATTTTGGGTTCAATATTGAGATTTTTGGGGTTTTTTCCCCAAAATTTCGCTAAAATCCCAAACTTTCTGGGAGGTTTTCGAGGGACGACAGAAAAAAGCAAAAAAAATGACAAAAAATGAGGAAAAATGGGAAAAAATGAGGAAAAAACCCCAAAATTTGGGGAAATTTTTAGGGTTTTGGGGAAATTTTTAGGGTTTTGGGGTGAAAAATGAGATTTTTGGGGTTTTTTTCCCCAAATCCCAAACTTTCCGGGGGATTTCCGAGGGACGACAGAGAAAAAAAAATCCAAATAAACAACTTTTTTTCGCCATTTTCCGCCGATTTTCCCCCAATTTCCGCCGATTTTTTGGGGGGTTTTGGGGTTTTTTGGGGATTTTGGGATTCCGGGTGGGAGATAATTGAATTTTTGGGGTTTTTTTTGGGTGGAAAAAAGGGATTTTTGGGTGAAAAACTCACCGACGATGATGCCGCAGGCGCTGAGCAATCCGATTTCCTTCTTCAGAGCAACTCCTCCTCCTTCCTCCTCCTCCTCTTCCTCCCTTTTTGGGGATTTTTCCCTTTTTTTGGGATCCATGAGGATTTGGGGGTTTTTTTCCTCCTTTTTTTGGGGCGAAAAACAAAAAAAAAATGGTGAAAATCGGTTGGGAAATGAGGGGAAAAGGAGGTTTTTGGGGGTTGGAAATTGGGGTTTTTTTGGGGGGAATTTGGGGGTTTTTGGGGTTTTTTTTGGGGGGAAAATTTGGGGTTTTCTTGAGGATGACCTTCGGCCTCCGGAGGTGAACTTTGGGAGGAGGAGGAGGAGGAGGAGGGGAAGGAGGAGGGGATTGGAAAGGGGAAAAAAATAAAAATAAATTTAAAATAAAATGGGGAAATTTGGGGAAATTTGGGGGAATTTGGGGAGAAAATCACAGAGAAAATTGTAAAAAGTGATTTTTAAAAAATTGTTATTAATTTTAGAGGAATAAAAATGGGGAAAAAAAGGGAAAAAAAGACTCAAAAACGACAAAAATGGAACAAGAAATGATCAAAAAGTGACATAAAATCACTGAAAAATAACAAAAAAGATCGTTTTTTTAAAATTTTTAATCACTAAAAATTGCCCAAAAATAACTTTTTTTGATTTTTAGTCACTAAACAGTTCCTAAAAAGAATTATTTTTATTTTTAATCGCTAAAAATTGCATTAGAAAAATCCTAAAGTGACACAAAATCACTAAAAATTGCCTTAAAAAGATCCCAAAGTGACCAAAATTGGGGAAATTTGGGAGAAAAATGAAAGAGAAAATTGTAAAAAGTGATTTTATTTTAATTTTAGCTGTTTTTTGAGTGATAAAAATGGGAAAAAAGCAAAAAAATGACCAAAAAATGACAAAAAATGGACAAAAAGTGACCAAAAAGTGACAAAAAAATCACTAAAAAATCACTAAAAATTACTTTTAAAAATCAAAAAAATAGTTTATTTTTAATCATTAAAAAAAACCCCAAAGTGACCAAAATTGGGGAAATTTGGGGAGAAAAATGAAAGAGAAAATTATAAAAAGTGATTTTGGAGGAAGAAAAGTAGAAAAAATGCTAAAAAAATGACGAAAAAATGACTAAAAATGACCAAAAAGTGACCAAAAAGTGACATAAAATCACTAAAAAATACCTAAAAAATAACTGAAAAAATCAAATTTTTATTTTTAATCATTAAAAAGATCCCAAAGTGACCAAAATTGGGGAAATTTGGGGAGAAAATAAAAGGGAAAAATTATTAAAAGTGATTTTTGGTTGTTAAGTGAGAAAAAAGGTAAAAAATGACCCAAAAATGGCAAAAAATGGACAAAAAGTGAGATAAAATCATTAAAAAATACCTAAAAAATTCAATTTTTAAATTTTTAATCACTAAAAATTGCCTAAAAGAGAATAATTTTTATTTTTAATCACTAAAAAGTTCCTAAAACGAATTATTTTTATTTTTAAGCACTAAAAATAACTAAAAAATTATTTTAATTACTAAAAGTTCCTAAAAATAATTATTTTCATTTTCAATCAGTAAAATTTCCTATAAAAATTATTTTCATTTTTAGTCACTACAAAGTTCCTAAAAAGAAATTATTTTTATTTTTAATCACTAAAAATTCAATTTAAAAATATTAATTTTTATATTTAATCAATAAAATTGCCTTACAAAGATCCCAAAGTGACCAAAATTGGGGAAAATTAACGCAAATTTTCTCAAAAAAACCCAAATTCTCCCCATAAAACTCCAAAACTCCCTCAGAAAAATCTAAAATTCCCTCATGGAAACGCCAAATTTCCCACATTTTCACCCCAAATTTCCCACTTTTCACCCCAAATCCCCTCATAAAAACCCCAAATTTCCCATTTTTTTAACCCAAATTCCCTCACAAAAACCCCAAATTTCCCATTTTTTACCTCAAATTTCCATTTCTCACCCCAAATTCCCCATTTTTTACCTGAAATTCCCTTTTTTCACTCCAAATCCCCTCATGAAAACCCTGAATTCCCCATTTTTCGCCCCAAATTCCCCATTTTTCACACTAAATTCCCCATTTTTTCACCCCAAATCCCCATTTTTTACCCAAAATGCCCATTTTTCACCCCAACTCCCCTCACAAAAACCCCAAATTCCCCATTTTTCACCCCAAATTTCCCCTTTTCTCACCCCAATTTTCGCCTCAACGCCTTCCCGCCATTTTCCCCTCAGCGCTGGCCACGCCCCCCGGCGCGAGCCTTTTCCCGCTCTTTTCCTCCCCTCAGCGCTGGCCACGCCCCCTCCATTCAACCCAATGGCAACCAAGCCACGCCCCCTCCCTTAACCACGCCCACCCATTGTAACCAATGAGGCTTTGTGGTGCTCTGCGTTAAGCCACGCCCCCAAATCGCCTTATAAGGTAAAACCACGCCCACTCCACAAGCCACGCCCCTTCCCATTGCTCCCAATGGGATTTAAGCCACGCCCACAATCTCCTTATAAGGTAAACACCGCCCAGTGCTTAAGCCACGCCCCCTCCCATTATTCCCAATGGGATTTCAAACCACGCCCACCGGCTCTGGCCACGCCCCCTCCCCTCAGCGCCCTGCCCATCCCCCACCGCAATTAACGCCTCATTAATTGCTCCCCGGCGGGTTAATAGCTCACTCATTAACTGCCGCCCCGCTGATTAGCGGTTGTTAATTAACCCCGCGGGGCGCCTCAAGGGGGCCGCGGCCGGATTTCATTAACCCTTGCCGCTAATGAAGCTCCGCGCCGCTAATTAATAATTCAATCGTAATTAATAATTCGATCCGCGGCGGTTTAATGAGCCCGTTGCTCGGTAATATGCTAATTAACGCGGTAATTAACCCCCTCCGCGCCACCAGGCCCGCTCCCGTTTTAGCCCGCTAATTAGCGCGCTAATTAACATAATTAATTAACGGCAGGCGAGGAAGAAGCGGCGTGAGGCCTTTAACACCAAGCTCCGCCCCCCGTGCTTTCCTATTGGTCAGCTCCGCCTTGACCCCGCCTCCCCGCGCTGATTGGCTGAGGGTTCACCCCTTCCTGCCGTTACGCGAGTTCCTATTGGCCGCCGCCCCTCTATCGATGTAAGGCGCGTTTCTATTGGTTGTCTTAGCCACAGTCCAACCCCTGATTTAGCCGCTGCCTCGCCGCTGCCATTGGCTGCCGCTCTTCCCGCCTCCCGGCTTTCCGCTGTTCCTATTGGCTGTCGGCCGCTTAGCCCCGCCTGTCTCTAATCCTATTGGCGGAAGCGGAGTCACCCCGCTGCGATTGGTTCTCAATGTTCGGGAATTTTATTAGGTGGTTTAGCCGTCAATCAGAGACGCGTCGTTTTGATTGGGTAATGCCTGTCTGGACTCGCCCACTATGTAGTAAGGCGCTCCCTGATTGGCCGCCCCCTCAGGGCCCCTCACAGCGCGGGCGGGCGGCCATGGCGGCCATGGCGGCTGCTGCCGGAGGAGCCGCGGCGGCGAGCGGCGCAGGCCCGGGGCTTAGCGGCGGAACCGGAGAGCCTTCTCCGCCCTACGGCAACGGGCTGGCGGCCGCGGGGCAGGAGGAGGCGGCGCTGGGCGAAGGGGGGAGCCGGGCTCGGGGAGGGAGCGGCCGCGGCGGGGCCGGGGGAGGGACGGGAGGGACGGCGGGGGGAAGCGGGCTCGGGAGCGGAGCTGCCGCCGCCGCCGCCGCCGCCGCCGCCGCGTCCGGCTCGGTGCCGGGGCCGCAGCACGAGGGAGGAGGCGAGGAGCTGGAGGAGGAAGCGGGGCTGGGGGAAGGCGAGGCGGGAGAAGCTGCCATTGAGGATCCGGTGAGTGCCGTGAGGGGAGAGCGGGGGAAATGGCGGGAAGGCGTGAGGGGGAGGAAAAGGCGGGAAAGCGTGAGGGGGGGAAAGGGCGGGAAAGTGGGGGGAAAGTGGGGATTTGTGAGGGAAAAAGTGGGGATTTGAGGGAAAAAGTGGGGATTTGAGGGGAAAAAGTGGGTTAAAAGTGGGGATTTGAGGGGAAAAGTGGGAACTTGTGAGGGGAAAGTGGGGATTTGTGGGATAAAAGTGGAGATTTGAGGGGAAAAGTGGGGATTTGTGAGGGAAAAAGTGGAGATTTGTGAGGGGAAAGTGGGATAAAAGTGGGGATTTGAGGAGAAAAGTGGGGATTTGTGAGGGGAAAAGTGGGAAATGGAGGGATAAAAGTGGGGATTTGAGGGGAAAAGTGGGGATTTCTGCGGGAAAAGTGAGGATTTGAGGGATATAAGTGGGGATTTGTGAGGGGAAAGGGGGTTAAAAGTCGGGATTTGAGGGGAAAAGTGGGTTAAAAGTGGGGATTTGAGGGATAAAAGTGTGGATTTGACGGGAAAAGTTGAGATTTGTGGGCTAAAGTGGGGATTTGTGAGGGAAAATTGAGGATCTGAGAGATAAAAGTGGAGATTTGGGGGGAAAATTGGGAATTTGAGGAGAAAAATTGGGTTAAAAGTGGGGATTTGAGGGATAAAAGTGGAGATTTGAGGGATAAAAGTGAGGATTTGTGAGGGAAAAGTGTGGGTTTGTGAGGGGAAAGTGGGTTAAAAGTGGGGATTTGAGGGGATAAGTGGGGATTTGTGAGGAAAAAACAGGTTAAAAGTGGGGATTTGTGAGGGAAGAGCGAGGATTTGAGGGGAAAAGTGGAGATTTGAGGGGAAAAAGTGGATTAAAAGTGGAGATTTGAGGGGAAAAGTGGAGATTTGAGGGGAAAAAGTGGATTAAAAGTGGAGATTTGAGGGGAAAGGTGGGGATTTGAGTGATAAAAGTGGGGATTTGTGAGCGAAAATTAGGGATTTGAGGGATAAAAGTGGGAAATTGAGGGGAAAAGAGGGTTAAAAGTGGGGATTTGTAGGGAAAAGTGAGGATTTGAGGGATAGAAGTGAGGATTTGAGAGGGAAAAGTGGTTTAAAAGTGGGGATTTGAGGGGAAAATTGGGAATTTGTGAGGGAAAAGTTGGGTAGAATTGTGGATTTGAGGGACTAAAAGTGGGTATTTGTGAGGGAAAAGTGAGTATTTGAGGGATTAAAGTGAGATTTGTGAGGGAAAAGTGGTTTAAAAGTGGAGATTTGTGGGATAAAAGTGGAGATTCGAGGAGGAAAAATGAGGATTTGTGATGGAAAAGTGAGAATTTGAGGGATGAAAGTGGGGATTTGAGGGGTAAAAGCTGAAATTTGAGGGGAAAAGTGGGAATTTGAGGGATAAAAGATATTTTTGGGGAAAAATTGGATTTTTTTGGGGGAAAATTGGATTTTTGGGGGAAAAATCCATTTTTTTCATGGGAAAATCCCGATTTTTGGGGCGAAAAATTGGATTTTTGGGGAAAAGATCTGATTTTTTCTAGGGAAAATTCAGATTTTTGGAGGGAAAAATGGGATTTTTGGGGGAAAATTTGGGGTTATTGTGGAAAAATTGTGGGTTTTTTGATCCCTGTGTGGATTTTTCGATTCCTAATTAAACTTTTGGGTTGATTTTATGGTTTTTTTGGGATTTCCAGGAGCTGGAGGCCATCAAGGCTCGAGTGAGGGAAATGGAGGAAGAAGCAGAAAAGCTGAAAGAGCTTCAGAACGAGGTGGAGAAACAGATGAACATGAGTCCTCCTCCTGGCAATGGTGAGAAACCCAAAAAATGGGCAAAAAACACAAAAATCCATCCAAAAACCCCTGAAATGTGAGAAAAATATCCCAAAAATGGGGGAAAATCCCCCAAAAATGGGAAAAAATTGACTAAAAAATGGAGAAAAATCACCTAAAAATGAGGAAAAATGGGAAAAAAAGGCAAAAAATCGACCAAAAAATGGAAAAAAATGGGAAAAAAAGGCAAAAAATCCCCCAAAAATGGGAAAAACTCAACCAAAAACTGAGGAAAAATGGGAAAAATTGACCCAAAAATGGGGAAAAAAATCACAAAATTTCACCTGGAAAATATCAAAATCTGGGAAAATCACCCCAAAAAAGGAGATAAATCAACCCAAAAATGGGGAAAAATCACAAAAAATTGACCCAAAACCCCCCAAAGTGTGAAAAAAACACCCAAAAAACCTCAAAATGTGAAAAAATTAGCTCAAAAATGGGGAAAAACCACAAAAAATCAGCAAAAATCCACCTGGAAAACATCAAAATTGGGAAAAATCACCCAAAAAATGGGAAAAAAAGGCAAAAAATCCCCAAAAAATGGGAAAGAATCAACCCAAAAATGGGAAAAATTCCCCAAATTTTCCCAAAAATCCTCATTTTTCACCCCAAATTCCCATTTTTCCTTCCAAAACTTCCCATTTTGGGTCCAAAAATTCTCATTTCAACTCAAAAAAATCCCCATTTTTCCCCTAAAAACCCCAATTTTCTCCCCCAAATTACCCAAGTTTTCCCAAAATTTTCCCCAAAATTTCCCAGAATTTCCATTTTGACTTAAAAAATTCTCACTTTTCCCCCTAAAAATCTCCATTTTTCCCCCAAAATCTCCATTTTTTCACCTAAACTCTCCTTTTTTTCCCCCAATTTTTCCCCTAAATCTCCCAAAATTTCCCAAAACATCCCAAGAATTCCCCAAAATATCCCCAAAACTCCCCAAATTTTCCCCAAATTCCCATTTTGACTTAAAAAATTCTCACTTTTCACCCCAAAATCCCCATTTTTTCACCTAAAATTTCCATTTTTTCCCCGAAAATCTCCATTTTTTCACCTAAAATCTCCATTTTTTCCCCCAAATTTTCCCCAGGTTTTCCCCAAATTCCCAAATTTTCCCAAAATTCCCATTTTTCACCCCATTTTCCCCCCATTTTCCAGCTGGCCCTGTGATCATGTCTCTGGAGGAGAAGATGGAGGCAGATGCTCGATCCATCTACGTGGGAAACGTGAGAAAAATTCCAATTATTTTTGGAGAAAATCAAACTTTTGGGGAAAAAACCAGAAAATATTGGGAAATTTGGGAGGTTTGGGGGACATGGGGAAAAAATGGGATTTTTTGGGGGAAAAAATAGGGGAAAATTGGGATTTTTTGGGGGAAAATTTGGATATTTTTTGGGGAAAAAAATTGGGATATTTTGGGTGGAAAAATTGGATTTTTGGGGAAAAAGTTTGAATTTTTGGGGGAAAAATTTGGATTTTTTGGGGGTAAAAATGGAGGAAAAATGGGAGAAAAATTGGATTTTTTGGGGGGAAAATGTGGATTTTTTTAGCGCAAAAATTGGGGAAAAAATGGGGGAAAATTGGATTTTTTGGGAGAAAAAATAGGAGAAAAATTGGATTTTTGGGGGGAAAAAATTGGATTTTTTAGGGGAAAAAATGGAGAAAATTGAATTTTTAGAGGAAAGATTTTTTGAGGAAAATTTGATTTTAAAAGTTTTAGAAAATTAGGGGAAAAAATGGGATTTTTTGGGGGGAAAAATTTGGATTTTTTGGGGGTAAAAATGGAGGAAAAAATGGGAGAAAAATCCCCAAAATCCCCCAAAGTCCCTAAAACCTTTTTGGAACATTTATTTTGATTTTTCCAGGCGAAAAATTGGCAAAACCAGCAAAAAATTAGGAAAAAATCCCAAGAAAAATCACAAAAAATGTCGCGAAAATTCGGAAAAAATCCAAAAAAAATCCCAAAAAAATCCAAAAAAAATCCCAAAAAATCCCCAAAATCCCCCAAAGTCCCTAAAACCTTTTTGGAACATTTATTTTGATTTTTCCAGGCGAAAAATTGGCAAAACCAGCAAAAAGTTAGGAGAAAAATCCCAAGAAAATCATGAAAAATATTGTGAAAAATTCTGAAAAAATTCGGAAAAAAATCGGAAAAAATGGAAAAAAAATCTGAAAAAAAAATGAAAAAATCAGGAAAAGGAAAAAAATCAGGAAAAAATGCAAAAAAAATCTGAAAAAAATCTGAAAAAAAAATGCAAGAAAATTTTTTAAAAATCCAAAAAAATCCATTAAAAAATCTGAAAAAACCCCCAAAAAATTCGAAAAAAAATGCAAAAAAAATTGGACAAAATCCCAAAAATTCCCCAAAATTCCCCAAACTCCTCCAGCCTCCCAAACCCCATTTCAACCCCATTTTTTGGGAATTTCCAAGTGGATTGTGGCACCTGGATTAGCGAAAAATCGGGAAAAAATTGCCCAAAAAATTGCAAAAAATTTAAAAAAAAACGCAAAAAAAATCCGAAAAAATTCTGAAAAATTCCCAAAAAATTCCCAAAAATTCCCCAAACTCCCCCAAGCTCCCAAAGCCCATTTTAACCCCATTTATTTTGGTTTTCCAGGTGGATTACGGGGCGACAGCCGAGGAGCTGGAGGCTCATTTCCATGGCTGCGGCTCTGTGAACAGAGTGACAATCCTGTGTGACAAGTACAGCGGCCACCCCAAGGGGTAGGAGAAATTATGCTAATTTATGCTAATTTATGCTAATTTAATGGGGATTATACACTCATGGAGGTGTGGGAAAAATTTGGGGTTTTTAGAGTGAAGTTTGGGGTTTTTTTCGGGGATTTTTGGGGATTTTTTGTGATTTTTTGTCAATTTTTGGTGATTTTTTAGTGATTTTTTTGTTGATTTTTGGGTGATTTTTCAGGGATTTTTAGGATTCTTTTGTCGTTTTTTAAGTGATTTTTTAGTGATTTTTGGGTGATTTTTCGTTGATTTTTTAGTGATTTTTGGTGATTTTTGGGTCAACTTTTTGTCAATTTTTGATGATTTTTCAGTGATTTTTTAGTGATGTTTGGGTGATTTTTGGGTGATTTTTAATTGATTTTTGGTGATTTTTGATGATTTTTTGGTGATTTTTTTGTCAATTTTTGGTGATTTTTTAGTGATTTTTTAGTGATTTTTTGGTGATTTTTAGGGGATTTTTTATCAATTTCTTGTCAATTTTTAGTGATTTTTTGGTTGATTTTTGGGTGATTCTTCAGTGATTTTTGGGTGATTTTTTTGTCAACTTTTGATGATTTTTTTGTGATTTTTTGGTGATTTTTCGTTGACTTTTTAGTGATTTTTCAGAGATTTTTTGGTTGATTTTTTGTCAATTTTTGGTAATTTTTTTAGTAATTTTTTAGTGATTTTTGGGTGATTTTTAAATTAAATTTGGGTGATTTGTTATTAATTGCTGTGTGACAAGTAC
Source organism: Lichenostomus cassidix (assembly GCF_008360975.1). Classification (NCBI taxonomy): domain Eukaryota; kingdom Metazoa; phylum Chordata; class Aves; order Passeriformes; family Meliphagidae; genus Lichenostomus; species Lichenostomus cassidix. The sequence goes on along the minus strand of NW_028147270.1, from coordinate 76,618 downwards.
AGCGGCCACCCCAAGGGGTAGGAGAAGTTATGCTAATTTATGCTAATTTATGCTAATTAAGCACCTCTGGAAGATGTGGGAAAAATTTGGGGTTTTTAGAGTGAAGTTTGGGGTTTTTTTCAGGGATTTTTGGGGATTTTTTGTCAATTTTTGGTGATTTTTTAGTGATTTTTTGGTCAATTTTGGGTGATTTTTTAGTGATTTTTTGGTGATTTTTTAGTGGTTTTGGGTGATTTTTGAGTGATTTTTAGGTGATTTTTTGGTGGTTTTTTGGTGATTTTTTTGTCAATTTTTGATGATTTTTTGTCGATTTTTGAATTAATTTTTTGGTGATTTTTTTAGTGATTTTTTAAGTGATTTTATAGTGATTTTTTTAGTGATTTTTAGGGGTTTTTTTGGGATTTTTTTAGGGATTTTTGATGATTTTTTGTCAATTTTTGGTGATTTTTTTATCAATTTTTTTGTCAATTTTCAGTGATTTTTCAGTGATTTTTTAGTGATGTTTTAGTGATTTTTGGGTGATTTTTTAGTGATTTTTGGGTGATTTTTTAGTGATGTTTGGGTGATTTTTGAGTGATTTTTGGGTGATTTTTTGATGACTTTTTGGTGATTTTTGTCAATTTTTTGTCAATTTTTTCTCAATTTTTGATGATTTTTCAGTGATTTTTTGGTGATTTTTTGTTGCTTTTTTGGTGATTTTTTAGTGATTTTTTGTTGATTTTGGAGTAAATTTTTAGTGATTTTTGGGTGATTTTTTGGTGATTTTTGGTGATTTTTTAAATGATTTTTCAGTTGATTTCTGGGTGATTTTCTACTAATTCCTGGGTGATTTTTTTCCTCATTTTTGGGTGATTTTTGGGTCAATTTTTGGTCAATTTTATTTCATTTTCCAGCTTCGCCTACATCGAATTTTCGGACAAGGAATCTGTCAGAACCTCCATGGCTCTGGATGAATCTCTCTTCAGGGGGAGGCAAATCAAGGTAGGAAAACATTTCCTCAAATTTCCTGAAATTCCCCAAATTTCCTCACTTTTCCCAAATTTTCCCCAATTTTTTTACCATTTTTTTACCATTTTTTGTGATTTTTTTCCGATTTTTTGTGATTTTTTTCTAATTTTTTTGTGATTTTTTCCCAATTTTTGGTGTATTTTTGCTCAATTTTTGGAGGAATTATTTTTAATATTTCCCAAAATTTTCCCAATTTTTTCCTCATTTTTTACCTTTTTTTACCATTTTTTACGATTTTTTGGTGATTTTTTTTCCAGTTTTTCGCCATTTTTTTTCCAAAATTTTCTGTTTCTTTTTGCTCAATTTTTGGATTATTTTTTCCCCCAAATTTCCTCGCTTTTCCCAAAATTTTCCCAAATTTTTTACCATTTTTTGCAATTTTTAATGATTTTTTAAAATAATTTTTTGCGATTTTCCCCCAATTTTTTACGATTTTTTCGCCTTTTTTCCCCAATTTTTTGTGTATTTTTTCTCAATTTTTGGAGGAATTTTTTGCAAATTTTTCCCATTTTTTCCCCCAAATTTTCCCTCATTTTTTACCTTTTTTTTCCAATTTTTGGTGATTTTTTTTCTCAATTTTTTGGGCAATTTTTGGAGGATTTTTTTTCAATATTTTCCTAATTTTTCCCAATTTTTTCCCGTTTTTTCCAATTTTTTGTGATTTTTTTTTCAATATTTTGGTGATTTTTTTTCCCATTTTTTGTGTATTTTTACTGCATTTCTGGAGGAATTTTTTGCAAAATTTTCCCAATTTTTCCCCAAATTTTCCCTCATTTTTTGTAATTTTTTTTCCAATTTTTCGTTGATATTTTTCCAATTCTTTGCCATTTCTTCCCAATTTTTTTGTGATGTTTTTCCCCAATTTTTTGGTGTATTTTTGCTCAATTTTTGGAGGAATTATTTTTAATATTTCCCAAAATTTTCCCAATTTTTCCCTCATTTTTTACCTTTTTTTTTTCCAATTTTTTACGATTTTTTTTCCAATTTTTCGCCATTTTTTTCCCCAAATTTTCTGTTTCTTTTTGCTCAATTTTTGGAGGATTTTTTCCCCCAAATTTCCTCACTTTTCCCAAATTTTTCCCAAATTTTTCTCAAATTTTCTCAAATTTTTTTACCCTTTTTTTACCATTTTTTACGATTTTTTTTTCAATTTTTTGGGTGAATTTTTTCAAATTTTTTACGATTTTTTTCGCCTTTTTTTCCCCAATTTTTTGTGGATTTTTATTCCATTTCTGGAGGAATTTTTTGCAAAATTTTCCCAATTTTTCCCCAAATTTTCCCTCATTTTCCCGAAATTTTTCCTCATTTTTTACCATTTTTTCCAATTTTTCCCCGATTTTTCACCATTTTTTCCTCAACTTTTTTGGTGTATTTTTGCTCAATTTTTGGAGAATTTTTTTCCAATATTTCCCAAAAAAATTTCCCAATTTTCCCCCAAATTTTCCCAAATTTTTCCCAAATTTTCCCAAATTTTTTCTGATTTTTTCCAATTTTATTTTCAATTTTTTAACCCTTTCTTCCCCATTTTTCACCCAATTTTCTCAATTTTTTCACCATTTTTTCCCAAAATTTCACTTTTTTCCCCAAATCTTTCCTTTTTCTCCCATTTAGATGATTCTCAATCAAACTAACTAATTTTAATTCTCATTTTCCTCTCAATTCCTCCATTTTTGGGTCATTTTTTAACCCTTTCTTGGCCATTTTTCAACCAATTTTTCCCATTTTTTCACCCAATTTTCACCATTTTTTCACCATTTTTCCCCCAAAATTTCACTTTTTTCCCCAAAATCTCCCTTTTTCTCCCCAACCAGCTGATCCCAAACCAAACTAACTAATTTCAATCCTCATTTTTCTCACAATTCCTCCATTTTTGGGTCATTTTTAACCCTTTCTTGGCCATTTTTAACCCTTTCTTCCCCATTTTTCCACCGATTTTCCCCAAATTTTCACCGATTTTCCCCAAATTTTCACTCTTTTCCACAAATTTTTGCTTTTTCTCTCCAAAGCTGATCCTCAAGAGGACAAACCAATTTTTAATTCTCATTTTCCTCACAATTCCTCCATTTTTGGCTCATTTTTAACCCTTTCTTTGCCATTTTTCCACCAATTTTCACCATTTTTTCAGCAATTTTTCCCAAATTTTCAAAATTTCTCCCCAAAATTTTGGATTTTTTCCCTAAATCTTTATTTCTTTCCCCAACAGATGATCCCAAACAGAATAAACTCCTTTTAATTCCCATTTTCCTCACAATTTCTCCAATTTTAGCTCATTTTTAACCCTTTTATTGCCATTTTTAACCCTTTCTTGGCCATTTTCCCACCCATTTTCCCCAAATTTTCACCGATTTTTCCCAAAATTTCACTTTTTTTTCCCAAATCTTTGCTTTTTCTCCCCAAAGCTGATCCCCAAGAGGACGAACCAATTTTTAATTCTCATTTTTAAGCTCGTTTTTAACCCTTTCTTCCCCATTTTTAACCCTTTCTTCCCCATTTTCCCACCGATTTTCCCCATTTTTTTTTCCTTTTTCCCCAAAATTTCACTCTTTTTCCCCAAATCCTCATCCCAAAAAGGGTAAACTAATTTTGACTCTCATTTTGTTCCTAATTTCTGCATTTCTTCCCCATTTTTAACCCTTTCTTCCCCGTTTTTAACCCTTTCTTACCCGTTTTTTGGCAGATTTTCCTCATTTTTTCACCCATTTTCACCAAATTTTCACCGATTTTTCCCAAAATTTCACTTTTTTTCCCCAAATCTTTGCTTTTTCTCCCCCCAGGTGATCCCCAAGAGGACGAACCGGCCCGGGATCAGCAGCACAGACCGAGGCTTCCCCCGGGGTCGATTCCGGGGCAGAGGGGGAGGAGCTTTCGGCTCTTCTCGCTCGAGATTCTACAGCAGCTACGCCCGGCCCCGGGGACGGGGGTACCGGTGAGATTTTGGGGAAAAAAACTCCAAATTTGGGGCTTTTCAGGTGTCTGGGGTGTGCAGAAAAAATTTGGGAATTTTAGGAAAAAATTTGGGGTTTTTATGACGAAGTTTGGGGTTTTTACAGCGAATTTTAGGGTTTTTTCGATGGATTTTGGGTGATTTTTGGGTTCATACCAGTGAGATTTTGGGGGAAAAAGGAGGATTTTGGGGCTTTTGGGAGGTCTGGGACATGCAGAAAAAATTTGGGATTTTTAGGAAAAAATTTGGGGTTTTTATGACGAAATTTGGGGATTTTATGGCAAATTTTATGAGTTTCACGATTAATTTTTGTGGTTTTATTGAGATTTTTGGGTGATTTTTGGGGTCATAGAGGTGAGATTTTTGGGGGAAAATCTGCTGGTTTTGAGGCTTTTGGGAGGTGGAATATGGAAAAAAAGTTTGGGAATTTTAGGAAAAAATTTGGGGATTTTAGGAAAAAAATTGTGGTTTTTATACCAAATTTTCAGGTTTTTATTGTGAATTTTTGTGGATTTTGGGTGATTTTTTTGGGTCACAATTAGGAGGTTTTGGGGGAAAAATCAGGGATTTTGGGACTTTGGGGTGGTGGGAATATTGGGGAAAAAATTGGGGATTTTAGGAAAAAATTTGGGGTTTTTAGAGCAAAATTTGTGGTTTTTATGACAAATTTTTGGTTTTTTATTGTGGATTTTGGGTGATTTTTGGGGTCACAATTAGGAGGTTTTGGGGCAAAATCAGTGATTTTGGGGTTTCTGGGATTTTGGGATTTTTGGGTAAAAATTTGGGATTTTTTAGGACAAAATTTGGAGGTTTTAGAGCGAAATTTGTGGTTTTTAGGATGAATTTTGGGTTTTTTACTGTTGAATTTTGGTGGATTTTTGCTTCTCTCAGGTGAAATTTTGGGGCAAATTCCAGGGATTTTGGGACTTTTGGGATCTTTGGGATGAAATTCAGGGATTTTGGGTAAAAATTTGGGGTTTTTAGGGAAAAATTTGGAGTTTTTAGGAAAAAAAATTGAGATTTTTACGGAAAAATTTGAGATTTTTAGGAAAAATTTGGGATTTTTAGGAAAAAAATTTGAGATTTTTAGGGAAAAAAATTGGAGTTTTTAGGAAAAATTTTGGGATTTTTAGAGGGAAAAATTGAGAATTTTAGGACAAATTTTGGAGATTTTAGGAAAAAATTGGAGATTTTTAGAAAGAAAAATTTGAGATTTTTAGGAAAAAAAAATTCCACCAAAAATCCAAATTTTTCCATTAAAAATTCAATTTATTTTCCCATTTTTCACTCTAATTTTGGGTCATTTTGGGTTTATTTTGCTAAAATTTCATATTTTTGTTATTTTTTTTTTATTTTCCATCATTTTCACCCCAAAATTTCCCCAAATTTTCCCAAAATCCTCATTTTTTTCTCCATTTTTCTCTTGCAGGGGTCGATCCAGAGCCACTTCCTGGTATTCTCCATATTAACAAAAAACCCCAAAATTCCCTTTTTTCCCCCCAAAAAAATCCCAAAAAATCCCCAAAAAATCCCAAAAAAATCCCCAAAAAATTTGGGGAAAAACTCAGGAAAATCCCTGAGAATTTCCCCAAAAATTCAAGTTTTTTCCCCAAAAAAAAATTTGATTTTTTTCCCCCAAAAATTTCCTTTTTTCCCCCCAAAAATCCAAAAAATTCCCAAAAAATTCCCCAAGAATCCCAAAAAATCCCCAAAAAATCCCAAAAAATTCCCAAAAATTCCCCAAAAAATTCCCAAAAAATCCTCAAAAATTTCCCAAAAATTCCTCAAAAAATTCCCAAAAAATTTCCAGAAATTTCCCAAAAAATTTCCCAAAAATTCCCAAAAAATCCCCAAAAAAAAAAGTTTGTTTTGCAGGTTGAAGGAAAAAGAAGAAGAAAAAAAAAAAATTAAAAAAAAAACTGAAATGAAAAAATAAAAATAAAAAAAATTTTTTTGGGTTTCGGGAGGAGGGAGGAGGAAAAAAATCTAAAAAATTTAAAAATTTTGGGGAATTTTGGAAAAAAAGAATAATTTTGGGGGGGGGGGAGGGGCAGGGAGGAGGAAAAAATAGAAAAAATATTAAAAATTAAAAAAAAAAAAAATTTGGGAAAAATAAAAAAAATGAAAAAAAAAAAACTGAGTTTGAGTTTTTTGTGGAAAAAATGAAAATTGAATTTATTTTCCTAAAATTTAATTTATTTTCCCGAAATTTAATTTATTTCCCAAAAAATTTGTATTTTTTTGCCACAAATTTCTACTTTTTCACCCAAAATTCCGAATTTTTCTCCATTTTTTTCACTTTTTCCCCCAAATTTCCTCAACTTTCCCCCAAAATTTCTACTTTTTGACTAAAAATTCCAAATCTTAACTCAAATTTTTTACATTTTTGCCCAAATTTCTACTTTTTGGCAGAAAAACTCGATTTTTTTACCCCAAATTTCCATTTTTTGACCCAAAATTCTGAATTTTTCCCCCAAATTTCCTCTTTCTAATAGAAAAATCCCAATTTTTTCCCCAATTTTTCCACATTTTTCCCCAAATTTCCTTCAATTTTTGCCCAAATTTCCATTTTTTTACAAAAACCCCAAATTTTTCCCCCAAATTTCCACTTTTTTGACACAAAAATCCCAATTTTTCCACTTTTTTCCCCCAAATTTCTACTTTTTTCCAGAAAATTCTGAATTTTTCCCCAAAATTTCTACGTTTTGACCAAAATTTTTCACTTTTTCCCCAAATTTCCTTCAATTTTCCCCCAAATTTCCATTTTTTGACCCAAAAATCGCAATTTTTCCCACATTTTTCCCCAAAATTTCCATTTTTTTCCAGGAAATTCTCAATTTTTGCCCAAAATTTCCACTTTTTGACCCAAAATTCCGAATTTTTCTCCAATTTTTTCACTTTTTTTTGCCCAAAATTCCATTTTTCCCAGAAAATTCCAAATTTTTAAACTCAAATTCAGATTTTTTACCCAAATTTTTGCTTTTTCCCCAAAAATCCTAATTTTTCCCCAATTTTCCCCTAAAATTTACTCTTTTCCCCAAAAAATCCCCAAAATTTCCCCAAAATTCCTCATTTTTGCCCAAAAATTTCTAATTTTTTACCGAAAAAATCCAAATTTTTTACCCAAAACTGTCCAAATTTTCCCCCAAAATCCTTTTTTTCCCCCAAAATACCCAAATTTTTCCCCAAAAATCCAAATTTTCCCAAAATTTCCCCAATTTTCCCCCAAAAAATCCCAAATTTTCCCCAATTTCTCCTCCCCACTTCCGCCTTTCCCCTCTCAGCCAATCAGCGCCTCCCTTCCCCTCCCCACGTGGCTCAACCAGCCAATCACCTCCTCCCACCTCCCCAGCCAATCCCCTTCCCCCATTTCCCCCCCACGTGGGTCAACCAGCCAATCACCGCCGCTCTCCACCCCACGTGGGCGAATTACCCAATCACCGTCGATTTTTTACCCCACGTGAGTCAACCAGCCAATCAGCGCGCTCCGCTCGCGGCCTAACCCGGAAGCGGCGCCGATCCGGGTGGATTTTTGGGTTTATTTTGGGGATTTTTGGGGTTTTTTGGGGTTTTTTGGGTTTTTTACCGGATGGGAGGCAGAGGGAGCAGGGGGGAGGGGCGAGGGGGGGCGGGGCGGGGAGGGTGGGGGAGGGGCGCGGGGGAGGGGCGGCTGAGCCTGCGAGGAGCTGCGGGAGGAGCAGCTGAGGGATTTGGGGGAATTTGGGATTTTTGGGGGAAATTTGGGGGTTTTGGGGTGAATTTGGGGTCTCTGAGGGATTTTGGGATGAAATTTGGGGTTTTTTAGTTTTTAGGGGATTTTTTGGGTTTTTTTTTATTTTTTTGGGATTTTTGGGGGATTTTTTAAAGGGAATTTGGGGAGAATTTGGGGGTTTTTGGGGAGATTTTGGGGAGATTTTGGGGATTTTGGGGAGGATGGGAGTTTAGGGAATTTTTGGGATTTTTTTTGGGATTTTTTTGGGATTTTTTTTTATTTTTTTTGGGATTTTTTTTTGGAGCTTTTAAAGGGAATTTTGGGATTTTTTGGGAGGAAAATTTGGGGAAATTTTGGGGAAAATTTGGCCATTTTTGAGTCATTTTTTGGGTTAAATTCTCCCAATTTCTGTCAAATTCTCTTTTTTTTCTCATTTTTGGGTGAAATTTCCTCATTTTTGGTCAATTTCTGGGTCAATTTTCAGTCATTTTTTTGGGTGAAATTCAACCAAATTTGGTCAATTTTGGGTCAATTTTTGGCTCATTTTTTTTGGGTGAAATTCCTTAAATTTTGGTCAATTTTTGGGTCAATTTTCGGTGAATTTCATTCCTTTTTTTAGGTCAAATTCTCCCATTTTTGGGTCATTTTTTAGGTTAATTTTGGGTCATTTTTTTGCTCATTTTTTGGTCAATTTTCTCCCAATTTTTGGCTCATTTTTGGGCCAATTTTGGCTCAAATTTCTCCCATTTTTTTGGGTCAAATTCTCCCATTTTTGGTCAATTTTTCTCCCCCCAGCTCTCACCCTTCCCATGATCCTCCGCGCCCCCAGCCCCGCCCGGAAGTGCCGCCGGAAGTGGAGCCCGAGCCGGAAGTGGAGCCGGAAGCGGAAGCGAGCGACGAGGAGGAAGGGGGAGGGGCGGAGCCGCCAGGTGGGCGTGGCCAGGGAGCCTCATTTGCATATCGGAACATCTTCAATTAGAGTGGGAGGAGCCAAAATCCGGTGGGCGGAGCCTCATTTGCATAAGAGAACGGACAAATTGGAGTGGGCGTGGCCTAATTTGCATATTTTCTCGACGCCGATCAGAGTGGGCGTGGCTTAGAGAAAAGCGGGAGGGGCTTAACTGAGGTGGGAGGAGCTTAGGTTGGAGTGGGAGGAGCCAATTCCGGGATGGGCGGAGCCTGATTTGCATACCAGGTTGGCTTCTCTCAGAGTGGGAGGGGCTTGGGGTGGGTGGGCGTGGCTTAATTTGCATAACACGCCTGCCGGTTTGGGGTGGGCGTGGCTTAGGATGGGAGGGAGGAGCTAAAATCCGGTGGGCGGAGCCTCACTTGCATATGATTGGATCGAGTGGGAGGGGCTTCGCTTGGGGTGGGAGGAGCTAAACCCGGGTGGGCGGAGCCTCATTTGCATAACCAGTCAGGTTGCTTTAGGGTGGGAGGGGCTTAGAATGATGTGGGCGTGGCCTAATTTGCATAAGAGAATGGCTTGGGTGGAGTGGGAGGAGCTTAGCTCAGAGTGGGAGGAGCTTACATCTGAGTGGGCGTGGCCTAATTTGATCAGAGTGGGAGGGGCTAGTGTACTCATTTGCATAATTGCCAGTGGGAGGAGCTAATTTGCATCTAATGTTGATTAGACTTGGAGTGGGCGGGGCTTAGAGTGGAGTGGGAGGAGCCAAATTTGGGTGGGCGTGGCCTCATTTGCATAACAGAACCAATTACTTTTGAGTGGGAGGAGCTTTAGCTATAGGTGGGCGTGGCTTAGGTCAAAGTGGGAGGGGCTTAGAGTGGCTGGGCGTGGCTTGGCTCCGGTGGGCGTGGTCAAAAACCAGAGTGGGCGTGGCCTCATTTGCATAGCAGAGCGCCTTAAATGAGGTGGGAGGAGCTTAAATCGCAGTGGGAGGAGCTTAAACCAGAGTGGGTGTGGCTTGAGCGAGGTGGGAGGGGCTTAGCGCCAGGTGGGCGTGGCCTAATTTGCATAATTAACACCCACAAATCACAATGGGAGGAGCTTAGAGCAGAGTGGGAGGAGCTTAAATCAGAGTGGGCGTGGCTTCAGGCAACTGGGTGGGGCTTAATGCCAGGTAGGCGTGGCCTCAATCCGGGCGGGCGTGGCTTAATTTGCATATTTTGTCCCCTCCCAAAATCCTAGTGGGAGGAGCTTAGCTAGCAGTGGGAGGAGCTAAATCCGGGGTGGGCGTGGCTTAGGATGAAGTGGGCGTGGCTTAGCGCCGAGTGGGCGGAGCCTCGCCCCGCCTGGCGGCCATCTTGGCCAGGTGGGCGTGGCCTCTCTCACCCCTCCCCCCTCTCTCTCTTTAGCCCCTCCCCCTTTCCCTTCCGGCCCCGCCCAGCAGGAGCTGAGGGCGGAGCTGAGCGGAGGGGGCGTGGCCAGCCCGGAGCGCTGCTTGCCCCGCCTGCTGAGACAGGTGGGCGGGGCTAGAACCGGAAGTGGGCGGGGCTTGGGCCGGAAGTGGGGGGTGGGCGTGGCCGGAAGTTAGCGGAAGTGGGGAAGGGTGGGCGTGGCCTAAACCGGAAGTGGGGGCGGGCTGAAGTTTGGGGCACTTTTGGGTCATTTTTGGGTGATTTTTAGGTGAATTTTTGGGTCAATTTTGGGTCAATTTTTGGATAATTTTTGGGTCAGTTTTGGGTCAACTTTTGGATCATTTTTGGGTCAATTTTTGGATCATTTTTGGGTCATTTTTGTGTCAATTTTTGGGTGATTTTTGGGTCATTTTGGGTAAGTTTTGGGCCAATTTTTGGGTCAATTTTGGGTGATTTTTGGGCCAATTTTTGGGTGATTTTTGGGTCATTTTTTGGTCGTTTTTCTGTCATTTTTGGATGAATTTTGGGGTCATTTTTGCGTGATTTTTAGGTGATTTTTGGGTCAATTTCTGGGTCAATTTTTAGGTTATTTTTGGGTGATTTTTAGGTGAATTTTGGGTAATTTTTGGGTGAATTTTTAGGTCAATTTCTGCCCATTTTTGGGGGAATTTGGGTGATTTTTAGGTGATTTTTGGGTCAATTTTGGGTCAATTTTTGGGTGAATTTTAGGTCAATTTTTGGGTCAATTTTGGGTGAATTTTGGGGTGATATTTAGGTGATTTTTGGGTTATTTTGGGTCGAATTTTGGGTCAATTTTTGGCCAATTTTTAGGTGAATTTTTGGCTGATTTTTTTGGGCAACTTTTGGTCAATAATTTTGGGTGATTTTTTGGGTAATTTTTGGCTGATTTTTGGGTTGAATTTTGGGGTGGTGGGCGTGGCCGGAAGGGGTGATTTCGGGTGGTGGGCGTGGCCGGAAGGGACCGGAAGTGACGTCACGCCTCTGTCCCCGCCCAGCGCGAATGGGGGAGGAGCTTCGGGAGAGCAGAGAGATGTCAGCTGAGCAGCCAGTGAGTGAGAGATGGGAGAAAATGGGGAATTTGGGGAAAAAATGACCAAAAAATTGGGAAAAAATGGAGAAAAATAATGAGAAAATATGGGGAAAAATGGAAAAAAAATGGGGAAAAATTGGGAAAATTGGGAATTTGGGGAAATTGGGGAGAAAATGGGGAGAAAATGGGGAAAAAATGGGGAAAATTTGGGAAAAAATGGAGAAAAATGGGAAAAATGTGGGAAAAAACGGAAAAAATGGGGGAAAAAATTATGAAAAAAATGGAAAAAAATGAGGAAAAAATTGGTTAAAAATTGGGGAAAAAATGGGAGAAAATGGGGAAAAATAGGAAAAAAAAATGGGGAAAAACTGGGGAAAAAATTAAAAAATGAGAAGAAAATGACCAAAAAATGGGGGAAAAATTGGGGAAAAAATGACAAAAAATTCGGGAAAAAAAGGGAAAAATTAGGAAAAAATGGGAAAAATTGGGAAAAAAATTAGAAAAATTAGGAAAAAAATGGGTAAAATTGGGAAAAAAATGGGAAAAAAATTGGGGAAAAATAGGGAAAAAATTGGAAAAAATGGGTAAAAACTGGGATTACTGGTTTCTACTGGTTTCTACTGGTTCTGCCTCACCCCAGCCCCTCCCCCTGCAGCTTCCTGCCCAACCAGCAGGCGGCGCTCCTCCCTCACCCCCAGAAGGTTTTCTGCGGAATTTTCTCCGACTGCGGGAAGCTCCTCCTGTCGGCCTGCCAGGGTGGGCGGGGCTTGGCGTGGGGGCGGGGCTTGGCCGGGGGGAGGGGTTTGGGGAGGTGGGGGTTGGGGGATTTTTTGGGGATTTTTGGGATTTTTTGGGGGATTTTGGGGTTTTTTCGAATTTTTTTATTTTTTCTTGATTTTTGGGGGATTTTGGGGTCATTTGTGGGCGGGGCTTGGCCGGGGGGGGGGTTTGGGAGGTGGGGGTTGGGGGAATTTTTGGGGATTTTTTGAGGATTTTGGGGATTTTTTGGGATTTTTGGGGATTTTTGGGATTTTTTTTTGAATTTTTTGTTTTAAAAATTTTTCAATTTTTTGGATTTTAAGGATTTTGGTCATTTGTGGGCTGGTTCATTTTGGTGTTAATTTTTGGATTTTTGGAGGATTTTTTTCGATTTTTTTCGAATTTTTTTCGATTTTTTTTCGGATTTTTTGGGGATTTTTTGGGGATTTTTTGGGGATTTTTTGGGGGGTTTTTTGGGGAATTTTTGGGGATTTTTTGGGGAATTTTGGGGAGTTTTTTGGGAATTTTTTGGGGGATTTTTTGACATTTTAAATGATTTTTTCACTAATTTTTTTGAATTATTTTTGAATTTTTTTAGGGATTTTTTGGGGGGATTTTTAGGGGAAAATTGGGGAAAAATTTCTCCAAATTTTTCCCAAATTTCACCCAAATGCTCCAAAATTTTCCGGACTTTGTCAAAAATCGCAAAATTTGGGTTGAAAAGTCAAAAATTTGGGAAAACTGAACAAAATTCCTCCAAATTTCATTCAATTTGGCTCAAATTTCTCCAAATTGTCCCCAAATTTTCCCCAAATTTCACTCAAATTTTTTGCCAAATTTTTCTCAAATTTTTCTCAAATTTTGCTCAAATTTTCCCCAATTTTTTCCCAAATTTCCCCAAATTTCTCCCAAATCCCCCAAATTTTCCCGCCATCCCTCTAACCCCTCCCCTCTTGGCCCCTCCCCCTCCAGACCACACCCTCCGCCTGTATGACGTCACCGGCCGGGCGCCGAAGGTCCTCCGGGCCACCAGGGGGCGCCAAGTCGGGTGGAGCATCCTGGACGTGGCGTTTGCTCCGGATGGAACTCAGGGGTTTTACTGCAGCTGGAGCAACTACGGTGAACTGGGAGGGACTGGGAGGGACTGGGAGGGACTGGGAGGGGAAAATTTGGGGAGAAATGGTGAAAAAATGGGGAAATTAGTGTGGGGTGGGGGGGGGTTTGGGTTGGGGTTTGGTTTGGTGGGTGGTGGGAGGGAACTGGGAGGGACTGGTTTATACTGGGAGGGGAAAATTTGGGGAAAATCGGTGAAAAAATGGGGAAAATATGACGAAAATGGATTAAAATATGACAAAAAGTGGGGAGGAAAGGGTTAAAAATGGGGAAAAAATTGGGGAAAAATTGGGAAAAATGGGGTTTGGGGTTACTGGTTTGTACTGGGAGGGAACTGGGAGGGAAAATTTGGGGAGAAATGGTGAAAAAATGGGGAAAATCAGTGAAAAAATGACCAAAAAATGGGGAAAAAACGCAAAAATATGGGAAGGAAAGGGTTAAAAATGGGGGAAACTTTGGGGAAAAAATGAGGAAAAAATGGGAAAAATTGGGGAAAATATTGAGGAAAAACGGGGAAAAATCAGGAAAATTGGGGAAAAAATTGGGGAAGAAATGGGGAAAATTTGGGGAAAAAAATCACCAAAAAGTCAGGAAAAATTGGGGAAAAAATTCCGAAAATTTGGGGAAAATTGGGGAAAAAATGGGAAAAATTGGGGAAAAATCACAAAATATCAGGAAAATTGGGGAAAAAAATGGGGGAAAAAGGGGAAAATGGGTTAAAAATGGGGAAAAAATCACCAAAAAATGAGGAAAAATTGGGAAAAAATGGGAAAAAATGGAAAAAAATTGGAAAAATTGGGAAAAAATGGGAAAAAATGGAAAAAAAATTGGGAAAAATTGGGAAAATGGGTTAAAAAATTGGAAAAAAAAGTGGTAAAAAATCACCAAAAAATCAGGAAAAATTGGGGAAAAAATGGGGAAAAATAGGAAAAATTGGGAAAAAATTGGGAAAAAATTGGAAAAAAATTTGGAAAAATTGGGAAAAAAATCAGATTTTTTCCCAAACTGGTTCAAACTGGTTCAAACTGGTTTCAGTTCACGTGTTTGACCTGCATGGGGAGAATGATGAACACACAGCGCTGGACTTCAGGTGGGCGGGGCCTCATTTGCATATTTAAATACTTAATTTGCATATCTGAATAGCTCATTTGCATATCTGAGAATTTAATTTTGCTATTTTGGGTGAAATTTGGGAATTTTTTGGGTGAAATTTGGGGGTTTTTGGGCCTAATTTGCTATGGGAGAGCTCATTTGCATATCTGAATGGCTAATTTGCATATCTGAATAGCTCATTTGCATATTTGTGGGTTTAATTTGTGAGTTTTGGGTGGAATTTTGGGGATTTTGGGCGAATTTTTGAGCCACATTTTGGTGACTTTTGGGCCAAATTTTGACCAAATTTTGGGTACTTTTGGGCCAAATTTTGGGGAATTTTTGGCAAATTTTGATGACTTTTGGGTCAAATTTGGGTCAAATTTGGGTCAAATTTTGGTCAAATTTTGGGGAAATTTTGGGCCAAATTTTGGTCAAATTTGGTTCAAATTTTGGGTCGAATTTTGGGTCAAATTTGGGCCAAATTTTGGTGACTTTTGGGTCAAATTTTGGTGACTTTTGGGTCAAATTTCGTGTCAAATTTTGTGTGAAATTTTGGTGAACTTTGGGTCAAATTTTGGGATAATTTTTGGTGACGTTTGGGCCAAATTTTGGGGAATTTTGGGATGAATTTTTTGACAAATTCCTGGGAACTTTCGGGTCAATTTGAAGGATTTTTTGGGATAAATTTTGGTGACTTTTGGCTCAATTTTGGGCCAAATTTTGGGGAATTTTTGGGTAAATTTTGGGTAATTTTGAGCCAAATTTTGACCAAATTTTGGTGAATTTTTTGGCCAATTTTTGGGCTAATTTTGGGTATTTGTGTCCCCGCCCCCAGGCCGGAGGAGCGGCGCTTCGCTGTGTTCTCATTGGCCGTTGGGCCGCAGGGCAGGAAGCTGCTGGGAGGAGCCAACGATGGATGTGTTTACATCTTCGACAGGGAGGCTCAGCAGAGAGTCACCAAGGTGGGTTTGGACTGGTTTATACTGGTTTGGACTGGGTTGGAGTGTCCCCCAAATTTTCGTGATTTTTCCCATTTTTTCCCGATTTTTTTCGATTTTTTTTCAATTTTTTTCCCATTTTTTTCTGATTTTTTCCATTTTTTTCCCCATTTTTTCCATTTTTTCCCATTTTTTCCGTTTTTTTTTCCATTTTTTCCGCATTTTTCCCATTTTTTTCTAATTTTTTTCCCCAATTTTCCCCTTTTTTCCCCCATTTTTTCACCATTTTTTCCCCCAATTTTCCCCAATTTTTCCAAATTTTTTCCCAGTTTTTTGCCTATTTTTTTCCCATGATTTTTCCCAATTTTTCCCAATTTTTCACCATTTTTCCCTTTTTTACTTTTTTTTTTCCATTTTTCCCTTTTTTTCCCAATTTTTTCTGCTTTTTCCCCATTTTTTCCCCAAATTTTTCCCCCATTTTTAACCCTTTCCTCCCTGAATTTTTGCGTTTTTTCCCCATTTTTTCCCCAATTTTCCTCATTTTTTCACCATTTTTCCCCCAAATTCTCCCCTCCCAGTTCCCTCCCAGTCCAAACCAGTAACCCCAATCCCCATTTTCCCCTTTTTTTCCCCCATTTTTAACCCTTTCCTGCCCGAATTTTTGCGTTTTTTCCCCATTTTTTCACCAATTTTCACCATTTTTTCACCGAATTTCCCCATTTTCCCCCCAAATTCTCCCCTCCCAGTTCCCTCCCAGTCTAACCAGTTCCCCCCCCAGCTCTCTGCCCACGAGGACGACGTCAATGCCGTGGCCTTGGCTGACCGCTCGGGTCACCTCCTGCTGTCCGGCGGCGACGACGGCTTGGCCAAAATTTGGGACCTGCGCTGCCTGCCCGAGGGGCCTGGAGGGGTGCTGGCCGGTCACCGGGACGGGGTGACCTTCCTGGACACCAGGGTGGGTTACTGGTTTATACTGGTTTGAACTGGGAGGCGAAATTTGGGTGAAAATCGGCGAAATTTTGGCGATTTTGGGTCGTTTTTTGGGGATTTTATGGAGTTTTTTGGGGTTTTTAGGAGGTTTTTTGGGGATTTTGGGAACTGGGATGAACTGGTTTATACTGGGATGGAGCTGGGATGGAACTGGGATGAACTGGGAATCGGTTTTGGGTGAAAATTTGGTGATTTTAGGTCATTTTTTGGCGGTTTTAGGTCATTTTTTGGGTGATTTTGGTCAATCTAATGACTGTCAATGGGAACTGGTTTATACTGGTTTATACTGGTTTGTACTGGGATGGAACTGGTTTGTACTGGGATGAACTGGGATGAACTGGGAGGCAAAATTTGGGTGAAAATCGGCAAAATTTTGGCTATTTTGGGTCATTTTTAGTGGTTTTTGGGTGATTTTCCATCAAAAAATTCACTTTTTTCACCCAAATTTTCTCCATTTCACCCCAAACTGGTTTCTACTGGTCCAAACTGGTCCAAACTGGTCTCCCCCCTCTTGGCAGGGCGACGGTCACTACGTGGTCACCAACTCCAAGGACCAGTCGGCCAAGCTGTGGGACCTTCGCCGTCCCTCCGGCCCTTCGGCCATCGCGGCCGCCCGGCGGGCAGTGGCCAGGCAGAGCTGGGATTACCGCTGGCAGAGGGCGCCGCGGCACGGTGGGGAGACTGGGATGTACTGGGAGGGACTGGGAGGGACTGGGAGGGACTGGGAGGGGAAAATTTGGGGAGAAATGGTGAAAAAATGGTGAAAATCGGTGAAAAAATGGGGAAATTAGAGCGAAAAATGGGGAAAATGTGGGGAGGAAAGGGTTAAAAATGGGGAAAAATGGGGAAAAACGGGGAAAATGGGATTTGGGGTTACTGGTTTGTACTGGGATTGAACTGGGAGGGAACTGGGAGGGAAAAATGGGGGAAAATTGGGGGAAAAATGGGGAAAATTGGGGAAAAATTGGGAAAGTTGCAATGCTGGTTTTGGCCACCAGGGGGAGCTGTGAGTGGAGAGATTTGGGGGAAAAATGGGAAAAATGGGGAGGAAAGGGTTAAAAATGGGGAAAATGGAATTTGGGGTTACTGGTTTGTACTGGGAGGGAACTGGGAGGGGAAAAAATGGGGAAAAAAGAGATTAATTTTGGTCCATTTTGGGCCAGTTTGGACCAAATTTTGGGTCAATTTTGAGTCAATTTCGGGTGAATTTCAACCAAATTTTGAGTCAATTTTTGGTCAATTTTAAGTTAATTTTGGGTCAATTTTCACCAAATTTTGGGACATTTTTTGGGTGAATTTTGGGTCAATTTTTGGGACAATTTCTACCAAATTTTGGGTCCATTTTTTGGTCAATTTTGGGTTAATTTTGACCAAATTTTGGGTCAATTTTTGGGTCAATTTTGGGTCGATTTTTTGTCAATTTTTGGGTGAATTTTCACCAAATTTTGGTCAATTTTGGGCGAATTTTGGCTCAATTTCCCCACTTCCGGTTGTGGGCGTGGTCTCACCCCGGCCCCTCCCCCCAGCCCGCCTGGCCACGCCCCTTCCGGGCGACTCCTCCCTGATGACGTATCGCGGTCACGTGGTGCTTCACACCCTCCTGCGCTGCCGCCTGGCGCCGCTAGGGGGCGCTGCGGGGCTGGCGGCGGGGAGCGCCGAGGGAGCTGTGATTGGTGAGCGGGAATTTTGGGGGGAAAAAGGGGGAAATCGGGAAAAAATGGGGGAAATGGGGATGGGGAGGGGAAAATTTGGGGAGGAATGGTGAAAAAATGGTGAAAATCGGTGAAAAAATGGGGAAAATATGGAGAAAAATGACCAAAAATTGGGGAGGAAAGGGTTAAAAATGGGGAAAAAAATTGGGAAAAAAAGAGAAAAATTTGGGAAAAATTGAGAGAAAAATTGGGGAAAAAATGGAGGAAAAAATGGGGAAAAAATTGGGGAAAATTTGGGAAAAAATGGGAAAAAATTTGGGAAAATTTGTGAAAAATTGGGGAAAAAATTGAGGAAAAAATTGGGGAAAATTTGGGAAAAAATTGAGAAAAAACCAGAAAAAATTGGGAAAAAAATCGGGAAAAATTGAGAAAAAATGGGAAAAAATTGGGAAAAGTTGGGGAAAAATTGGGGAAAATTTTGGGAAAAATTGGGAAAAAGTGGAGGAAAGAAAACAGAAAAAATTGAGGAAAAAATTGGGAAAAATTAGGAAAATTTGGGGAAAAAATGGGAAAAAAATCAGAAAAAAATTGTGAAAAAATTTGATAAAATTGAGAAAAAATTGTGAAAAATGGAGAAAAAAATTGGGAAAAAATTTGGAAAAATTGGGGAAAATTGGAAAAAAATGGGGAAATTGAGAAAAAAAATTGGGAAAAATTGGGAAAAACGTTTAAAAATCCCCAATTTGGTTGTTTCCGGTTTCTCTCCCGGTCGCCAGTCTATGACGTCATGAGTGGGCGTGTCCTGCGGCGGCTGACCAATCACGGCGCGTGTGTTCGTGACGTCAGCTGGAGCCCCGAGGGGGCGTGGCTTGCCAGCGCTTCGGTGGGCGGGGCTAAGAATGGGGATTTGGCGGGAAAAAAATGGGATTTTGGGGGGAAAAAATTAGGGAATTTTTGGGGGAAATTTTGGGATTTTTTTGGGGGAAATTTGGGAGTTTTTTCAGGGGAAAAAATGGGAAATTTTGGGGGAAAATTTGGGATATTTGTGGGGAAAAATGAGTTTTAAGGAAATGGCAATTTTGGGGTTTTTGGGAAAAATTGGGAATTTTTTGGGAAAAATTTGGGATTTTGAGGGATTAGAAATTTGGGTTTTTTTGGAAAAATTGGGAATTTTTGGGGCCAAAAATTGGAAATGGATTTGGAAATATTGAAATTTGGGGGAAAAATGGGAATTTTGGGGGAAAAAATTGGGATTTTTAGGGGAAAAGTCGGGATTTTTTGGGGCGAAGATTGCGATTTTTTTAGGGTAAAAATTGGGGGAAAAATGGGAATTTTGGGGTAAAAATTGGGATTTTTTGGGGGATTTTTTTAGGTAAAAAATTGGGGATTTTTTGGGGATTTTTTTAGGGGAAAAGTTGGGAATTTTCTGGGTTAAAAATCGGGGATTTTTTGGGGTTTTTTGGGTAAAAATTGGGATTTTTTTGGGACAAAAAATGGGAACTTTTCCGGAAAAAAATGGGCTTTTTTGGGGTAAAAAATTGGGATTTTTTTGGGATAAAAATTGAGATTTTGGGGGGGAAAAAATTGGGAATTTTTTGGGTATTTTAGGGGAAGATTTGGGATTTTTTGGGGGCGAAAATTGCGATTTTTTAAGGGTAAAAATTGGGGCAAAAATGGGAATTTTGGGGGTAAAAAATGGGGATTTTTCTGGGGATTTTTTGGGTTTTTTTAGGTAAAAAATTGGGGATTTTTTGGGGTTTTTTTGGGGTAAAAATTGGGATTTTTTGGGACAAAAAATGGGAATTTTCGGGAAAAAATTGGGATTTTTTCTGGGCAGAAGAGGGAATTTTGGTGGGAAAAAAAAATGGGACTTTCGGGATTTTTTTCAGGGGAAAAATTGGGATTTTTTTGGGGTGAAAAAATGGGAATTTTTCGGGAAAAAATTGGGATTTTTTTAGGGGAAAATTTGGGATTTTTTTGGGGAAAAAAATGGGAATTTTGGGATAAAAATTGTGATTTTTTTGGGGTAAAAAATTGGGAAATTTGGGGGTTTTTTGGGAGGAAAAATCGGGATTTTTTAGGTTTCACCCGGCGCTTCAGGGGTTAAGTGGGCGTGTCCCAGGTGGGCGTGGCTAACCTTGGCCCCTCCCCCCCCAGTGGGACGGCTCGCTGCGCCTCTGGAGTTATCGCGAGAATCGCCGAGATCCGGATGACGGAGGAGGAGAGGAAGGAAAATAAAAATAAAAATAAAAATAATAATAAATAAATAAAAAATAAATTGAGATTTTTAGTGGGAAAAATGGGAAAAATTGGGATTTTTTTAGGGGGGTTGGAAATTCGGGTTTTTATCCCTAAAAATCGTCGGGTTTTGAGGCCAAAAATTGTCATTTTTTTATCTCAAAAATTCTCTTTTTTTTGACCCAAAAATTCTCATTTTTGGAACCAAAAAATGATCTTTTTTTAACCCCAAAAAATCTTCATTTTTGAGCCCAAAAAATTCTCATTTTTTAGCTCAAAAATTGCTTTTTTTAGCTCAAAAATTCGGGTTGTTTCACCTTAAAAATTGTCATTTTTTGAACCCAAAAATTCTCATTTTTGAGCCCAAAAATCCTCATTTTTTTACCCAAAAATTGTGATTTTTTTTAGCTCAAAAATTCTCTTTTTTTCTGTTTAAAAATTACGGTTTTTTCCCTCCAAAAATCCTCATTTTTCTACCCAAAAATTCGCGCTTTTTTTGGGTTAAAAATTCGGGGTTTTTTATCCCTAAAAATCCTCATTTTTTGAGCCCAAAAATTCTCTTTTTTTCACCTAAAAATCGTTTTTTTGGAGCCCAAAAATCGTCATTTTTTGAGCCCAAAAATTCTCATTTTTTTACCCAAAAATTCTCATTTTTTGAGCCAAAAATTCTTTTTTTATCCCAAAAATTCTGTTTTTCCTACCCACAAATTCTCATTTTTTTACTCAAAAATTCTCATTTTTTGAGCCCAAAAATACACTTTTTTCTGTTTAAAAATTCACTTTTTCAACCCAAAATTTCTCTGTTTTTATCCCAAAAATTCTTTTTTTTTTCTACCTAAAAATCCTCATTTTTTAGCCCAAAAATTCTCATTTTTTTAGCTCCGAAAAACACATTTTCCTGTTTAAAAATTCTCTATTTTTTCAACCAAGATTTCATTTCTTCCCCACAGATCCCAAATTTCTGCCCCATAAATCCCAATTTCTGCCCCACAGATCCCATTTGCACCCCACAGATTTCACTCTCAGCCCCATAGATTTCCTTCTCAGCCCCACAGATTCTTTTCCCACCTCACAGATGAATTTCCTGCCCCACAGAATCCCAAATTCTGCCCCACAGATCCCATTCTCTGCCCCATAGATCCATTTCTTCCCCACAGATTTCAGTCTCTGCCCCACAGATCCAAATTTCCACCCCACAGATCTCATCTCAGCCCCACAAGTTCCTCTCTCTGCCCCATAGGTTTCACTCTCTGCCCCACAGATCCCAAATTGTGCCCCACAGATTCACCCCAGACCCCATTCCTGCCCCATAGATCCCAATCTCTGCCCCACAAATTCCATTCTCTGCCCCACAGATCGTCTCCAGCCCCACAGATTCACCCCACAGATTGCATTTCCTGCCCCACAGATCCTATTTCCAGCCCCATGGATCCCAATTTCTGCCCCACAGATTTCACTCTCAGCCCCATAGATTGTTTTCCCACCCCATAGATCGCATTTCCTGCCCCACAGATCCCAAATTCTGCCCCATAGATTCCTCCCAGCCCCACAAGCTGCCCCACAGATCTTCTCCAGCCCCACAGATCTCATTCTCTGCCCCATAGATTCCAATTTCTTCCCCATAGATTTCGTTTCCTGCCCCATAGATTTCCTTCTCTGCCCCACAGATCCCAAATTCTGCCCCACAGATTCCTTTCCCACCCCACAGATCCCAATTCCTGCCCCACAAACCCCAAATTCAGCCCCACAAACCCACCCCAAATCCCCTCCCCCACCGCCCTCCCCCACCCCACCTGCCCCCATCCATCCACCCTCCATCCCTCCCCCTCCCCCTCCGCCCCTCCCCCACCCTCCTCCACCACAGGACGAGCGAAGGACGAACCGGGGGGGTGGGGGAGGGGAAAACCCCCAAAAAAACCCCAAAAAACCCCAAAAAAACCCCCAAAAAACCCCCAAAACAATCCAGCCCGGCGCTATGGGGCAGAGCGGATCTGTGGGGCAGCGGCTGGCCGTGGGGCAGCGCTGCTGTGGGGCAGCCCTGGCCTGCCTGTGCCGTGGGGCAGCGACCCTGCTGGGGCTGCCGGGATTCCCCCGAGCCCACGGGGTGCTGCTGGCGGCACTTGTGGGGCTGGGGGCGCTGCTGAGGGGCAGGGCTGACCCACACAGCCTGCTGGCCTCGCCCCACAACCGCCTGGAGGCGTGAGTGCATCTATGGGGTGAATCTGTGGGGGGGTTTGGGGGGATTTGGGGGGCTGGGGAGGGGTTTGGGGTGAATCTATGGGGTGGGGGTGGAAATCTATGGGGTGGAATTGGGATGTGTGGGGCTGGGGAGGGGATTTGGGGTGGAGATGTGGGGCTGGGAATGAAGTTTGGGGTGAATCTATGGGGCTGGGGAAGGAGATTTGGAGGATCTGTGGGGCTGGAGAGGGATTTGGGGTGGAGATGTGGGGCTGGGGAGGAAATTTGGAGGATCTGTGGGGCTGGAAATGTAATCTATGGGGCTGAGAGGGTTTGGGGGAATCTATGGGGCTGAGAATGGAAATCTATGGGGCAGAACTGAAATCTGTGGGGTGGAATTTGGCATCTGTGGGGCTGGAGACGGTTTGGGGTGAATCTATGGGGCAGAATTTGGGATCTGGGGGGTCTGTGGGTCGATCTATGGGGCTGGAGAGGGTTTGGGGTGAATCTATGGGGCTGAGTTGGATCTGTGGGGCAGAATTTGGGATCTATGGGGTGAAATTTGGGATCTGTGGGGCAGAATTGGGATCTGTGGGGCTGAGAGGGTTTGGGAAAAGTGGAAATTTGGGGAATTTTGGGTCAAAAAGCGGAAATTTGATGGGAAAAGAGAAATTTGGGGTGAAAATGGGGAAAAAATGGGGAGGAAAGGGTTAAAAATCAAACGAAAAATGCAGAAAATTCAGGAAATTTTGGGGAAATTTTTGGGAAATTTTTGGGGAAATTTTGGAAATTTTGTGGGAAATTTTGGAAATTTTGGGGAAATTTGAGAAATTTTGGGAAATTTGGGGGGAAGGTGGAAATTTTGGGGAAATTTTGGGGAAATTTTGGGGAAATTTTGGGGAAATCTTTGGGGAAAATGTTGGGGAATTTTTTGGGGAAATTTTGGGGAAAATTTTGGGAAAATTTTGGGGAAAATTTGGGACAATTTTTGAGAAATTTTGGGGAAATTTTGGGAAATTTTGCAGAAAATTTGGGGAAATTTTGGGAAAATTTTGGAGAAAATTTGGGGAAATTTTGGGAAAATTTTGGGTAAAAATGGGAAATTTTGGGGAAATTTTGGAGAATTTTTTGGGAAATTTTGGGGAAAATTTGGGGAAATTTTGGGGAAATTTTGGGTAAAAATGGGAACATTTGGGATCAATGGGGTGGAATCACTAATCAATAACTGATCAATAACCAATCAATAACCAATAAATCAATAATCAATAACTAATGACTCCATTGCTGTGTTAATCAATCATCAATCGATCATCAATCATCCCCCAATAACCAATTGATCATCAATAACCAACCAATAACTAACCAATAACAAATCAATAATCAATGATCAAGAATCAATAATCAATCAATAACGAACAACCAATGACCATTGAATAACCAATAACCAATCCAGGCTCAGCCAATCATCAATCAATGACTAACCAATAACTAATCGAACGCCAATCACCAACCGATAACTGATCAATAACCAATAACCAATCAATAACCAATAACTGATCAATAAGCAATGACCATTGAATGATCAACGACCAATCCAGGCTCAACCAATCGATCACCAATCACCAACCAATTGCTAACCAATCAATCACCGATAACCAATAACCAATCAATCACCAATAACCAATCAATAACCAATAACCGATCGATAACCAATAACCAATCACCGTCGAATAACCAATCCAGGCTCAACCAATCGATCCCCAATCCCCAACCACTAACTAATCGATCCCCAATCCCTAACCAATACCCAATCAATGACCAATAACCGATCAATAATCAACAACTCCTCCCCTTCCCAGCCGCCTGACCGCCTCGGCCACCGCCTGGACCTGGCTGCTGATTGGCTCCCTGCTGGTGGCCTCCCACCCCTGGCTCCGCCCCCCCTGGCGCCCCGCCCTTCGCGCCATCGGCCGGCTGGGCGTGGCTCTGCTGCTCTCCCGCCTGGGCCACGCCCTCGGCCACGCCCTCCTCACCGCCACCGGCCAATGCCGCGCCGACACCGAGCTGGGCGTCCTCCTGCTGCCCCTCCCCCGCCCCGAGGCCTGCCGGGGGGCGGGGCATCGCTGGGAGGGCTTCGGCCCCTCCCCCCAGGCCTTCGCCCTGGTGCATTGTGGGCTGGGATTGGCCGAGGAGGCGGCGGCGCTGGGGAGGAGGCTGTACGGGGACAAGATGGCCGCCGGGGGGGGTGAGATGGTGGGGAGATTCAAGATGGCCGCCTGGGAGGGGGTGGAGTACCGATCCAAGATGGCCGCCTGGCCGGGAGTGGAATACGAAGCCAAGATGGCGCCCAGATTCAAGATGGCGGCCGGAAGCAAGATGGCCGCCTGGCCGGAAGTAGAATACCAATCCAAGATGGCCGCCTGGCCGGAAGTGGAATACGAAGCCAAGATGGCGCCCAGATTCAAGATGGCGGCCGGAGAGGAAAGGGACTTTCCATCCAAGATGGCGCCCAGATTCAAGATGGCGGCCGGAAGCAAGATGGCCGCCGGGCCGGAAGTGGATGAAGCCAAGATGGCGGAAGGGGAGGAAGAAGAAGAAGAAGCCAAGATGGCGGCGGGGTGGGCGTGGCCAAGATGGCGGCCGAGGTGGTGGTGGGGCGGCGGCCATCTTGGATCCGGCGGCCATCTTGAGAGCCGCCATCTTGAAACCGGCGGCCATCTTGGATTCCGCCATTTTGAGAGCGGAGGCCATTTTGAATCCCCTGGCCGCCATCTTGACCTCCCCGGCGGCCATCTTGAATCCTCCCGCCGCCATTCCTACCCCCCCGGCCGCCATCTTGGACCCTCCGGCCGCCATCTTGAACCCTCCGGCCGCCATCTTGACCCCAGCCACCACCCCGGCGGCCATCTTGACTACCCCGGCGGCCATTTTGATTACCCTGGTGGCCATCTTGAATACTCCAGTCGCCATTTTGACCCCCAAAGCCGCCATTTTGAATATTCCAGCCGCCATTTTGACCCCCAAAGCCGCCATTTTGAATACACCGGCGGCCATTTTGACTATCCCGGCGGCCATTTTGGATCCCAAAGCCGCCATTTTGACTACCCCGGCAGCCATTTTGACCCGGCCGGCGGCCATCTTGCCCCCCGCGGCGACCCCCCCGCGGCTCTGTCCATCCTGTACCTGCTGGCGCTGACCCTGCTGGTCACGTGGCACTTCCTGCTGGTCGCCATCTTGACCTACCGCGGGAGTTGGGCGAGCAACGCGGCCGGGGCGGCGCTGGGCTGGCTGGGCTGGCTGCTGACCTACCGGGGGTGGTACCGGTGGGCGTGGTCACCCGGGCCGCCGGGGTGGGGCTGAGAAAATTTGGCGGGAAAATTTGGGGGAATTTGGGGGAAAAAATGGGGAAAATTTGGGGGAAAAATGAATAAAAAATGGCAGAAATTGGGTGAAAAATGGGGGAAAATGGAGAGAAAAACGGGGAGAATTTGGAGGAAAAATGGGGAAAAAAATTGGTGAAAAATGAGAGAAAAATTGGAAAAATAACAAATTAAAAACGGCAGGAAAATGGGGAAAAATGAGTGAAAAATGGGGGAAATGGGGGAAAATGGGGGTAAAAATGAAAAAAATTGGGAAAAAATGGGGGGAAAATGGGGAAAAAAGGGGAGAATTTTGGGGAAAAATGGGGAAAATTTGGAGAAAAAATGAAGAAAAAATGGGTAAAAAGTTGAGTGAAAATTGGTGAAAATTGGGAAAAAAATAAGGAAAAATGGGGAAAAGATGGGGAAAAAATTGAGTGAAAATTGGGGAAAAAAATGGAAAAAATTGAAGGAAAAATTGTGGAAAATGAGGGGAAAGTTTTGGGGGAAAAAATGGGGAAAATGGAGGAAAAATGGGGGAAATTTGGGAGGAAATTTGGGGGAAAAATGGGGTAAAAATGGAGGAAAATGGAGAAAAAATGGAAGAAAAATTTGGGGAAAAATGGGGAAAAAATGGAGGAAATTGGGTGAAAAATGGGGGAAAAATGGGGAAAAATTTGGGAAAAATTGAGGGAAAATGGAGAAAAAATGGGAAAAATTTGACACAAAAATGGGGGAAATTTGGAGGAAAAATGGGGAAAAATGAGAGGAAATTGTGGAAAAAATTGGGTGAAAATTGGAAAACATTGAGTGAAAAAAGGGGAAAAATGGGGCAAAAGTTGGGGAAAAAATTGGGGAAAAATTGGGAAAAATTGGGATTTTTTGGGGATGAAAAAAAGGTGAAAATTGGGGTGAAAAATGGGATTTTTGGGGATGAAAAAAATGATGAAAACCAAGGAAAAGTTAGGAGAAAAATCGGAGAAAAATGGCAAAAATTGGATGAAAAATTAGATTTTTGGGAGGAAAAATCGGGAGAAAAAACCCAAAAAAATCCCCAAAATTTCAAAAACATTCCCCAAAATTTGGGGCAAAAAATCCCAAATTTGCTAAATTTTAAACTTTTTTTGTAATTCCCCCAATCGGCCACTAGGTGGCGCCAAAAGAGGTGATTTTGGGGTTAAAAAAATGAAGTTTTTTCGGGTTTTTGGAGATTAAAAAAAGGTGAATTTTCGGCGGAAAAAATCGGATTTTTTGGGTGGAAAATGGAGAATTTTGGGTCGAAAAAAGGAGAATTTTGAGGTTTTGGTTAAAATTTGGATTTTTGTAGCAAAAAAAAAGAGAATTTTGGGAATTTTTGGGTCAAAATTTGGATTTTTTGGAGCCAAAAAAAGAGAATTTTGGAGCCAAAATTGGGATTTTTTTGAGGTAAAAAAAGAGAATTTTGGAGCCAAAATTGGGATTTTTTTCACCTAAAAAAAGGAGAATTTTGGGAATTTTTGGGTCAAAATTTGGAATTTTTTTGACCAAAAAAAAGGAGAATTTTGGAGCCAAAATTTGGGATTTTTTGGAGGATTTTTTGGGTGAAATTTTGGGTTTTTTGGAGGTGGAAAATGAAGATTTTTTGCGGTGAAAAAGTGGAATTTTGGGGCTGAAAAAATGAGGATTTTTGGGTGAAAAAAATCGGAATTTTAGGTGGAAAAATTTGGATTTTTTGGGTGAAAAAATGAGGATTTTTGGGTGAAAAAAATGAGGATTTTTGGGAGAAAAAATCCCAATTTTTGGACTTTTTTAGAACAGGAAAAAAAAGGATTTTTGGGTGAAAAAAATCCCAAATTTGGAGCTGAAAAATGAGGATTTCTTGGGTGAAAAAATCGGATTTTTTAGCTTTAAAAAATTGAGATTTTTGAGCCAAAAATTGAGGATTTTTTGGGGTGAAAAAATTGGATTTTTAGCGCCGAAAATTCAGGAATTTTGGCGCCAAAATTTGCCGATTTTTCCCTAAAAAAAATTCAGGAATTTTTGGAATAAAAAAGGGAAAATTTAGTGTAAAAAATGAATAAAATTTGATTTTTTTGGTGTGAAAAAAGTGAAATTTTGCCTTAAAATTGTAAAAAAAATTGTAAAATTTTGTAAAATTTTGTAAAATTTTGTAAATTTTCTCCTCAAAAGTTGAAATTTTTGACCCAAAATGTGGAAAAATTTGTGATTTTGTGAAAAAAATGTTGAAATTTTCTGTAAAAATTTGTGATTTTCGTGACTTAAAAATGTCAAATTTTCTCCTGAAAATGAATTTCTTTTCTCCCAAATAAAAGAATTTTGCTGAAAAAATGGGAAATTTGTGGTTTTTTTGCAATAAAATTAATAATTTTTAACCCAAAATGTGTGAATTTTGTCCTCAAAATTCGATTTTCCTCAAAATGAAGAATTTCACCCAAAATCTGAATTTTCCCCCAAAATTTACTTTTTTCCCTCAAAATTTGTGAATTTTTAATTGAAATTCATAAAAATTAAATTAAAATTAATTTAAAATTCAAATTAAATTGAAATTTAAAAAAAAAAATCAATTTTTTGGAATCAAATTTGCCCAAAATTGGAGAAATTTTCCCCCAAAATTTGACTTTTTTCCCAAAAAAATTTGACTTTTTCTCCCCAAAATTCGATGTTTTCATCCCAAAAATCAAATAATTGAAATCCCAAAACCCAAAATTTTTCCCTCAAAATTCAAATTTTTCCCTTAAAAATCAGATTTTTGCTGCAAAAAGTGAATTTTTCCCCAAAATCCAAAAATTTTCCCAAAAATAAATTAATTTAAATCCAAAATTATAATTTTTCCCCTAAAATTTCAATTTTTCCCCAAAAATCAAATTTTTGTTGCAAAAAAAAAATTTTCCCCAAAATCCAAAATTTTTCCCCAAAAATCTCAACATTTCTCCCAAAATTCTCATTTTTACCCAAAATTCTCATTTTTACCCAAAAAATCAATTTTTTCCCCAAAATTTGATTTTTTCAACTCAAAAATTCATTTTTTATTTATTAAAAAAATCAAAATTTGACCCAAAATGCTTTTTTCCCCCAAATCCAAAATTTTTACCCAAAATTCAGATTTTTTCCCCAAAAAATTCAACTTTAATTCACAAAAAAATAATTTTTTTTCCCCAAATTCTGATTTTTTCTTCTGCAAAATTCAATTTTGATTCATGAAAATATCAAATTTTCACCCAAAATTCTCATTTTTGCTCAAAAGTCTCATTTTTTTCCCTCATTCGTTTCGTTTTCACCTCCATTTGTTATTTTTACCCAAAATTTGCATTTTTCACCTCAAAATTCTGATTTTTTTTCTTCTTCCCGTAAATTTCAGAGTTTTTCGACCCCAAAATTTGCATTTTTCACCCCAAAAATTTGCATTTTTTCCTCCCGAAATCAACTTTTTTCGCCTCCAAATTCGACTTTTCGCCCAAAGTTCGATTTTTCGTCGTTTTTGCCCAAAATTTCACTTTTTTTACTCAAAAATTCACATTTCTAACCAAAAAATTCATCTTTTATACTGAAATTTCTCTTTTAAACCCAAAATTTCACATTTTTTACCCCAAAAATTTCACTTTTTTCCCCAAATTTGGCAATTTTAACCCAAAATTGCGCCTTTTAAACCCAAAAATTCACATTTTTAACCCAAAATTTTGCAATTTTCCCCCAAAATTTCACCTTTTTAACCCAAAATTTTGCAATTTTACTCCAAAATTAAATTTCCCCTTTTTAACCCAAAAAATCACTTTTTATGCTAAAATTTCACTTTTTTTAACACAAAAATTCACATTTTTAACCCAAAAAGTCACATTTTAAACCCAAAATTCCACTTTTTTTACTCAAAATTTTGCAATTTTAACCCAAAATTTCATATTTTTAACCAAAAAGTTCACTTTTTACCCCAAAAAGTTTGACTTTTTTCACGCCCAAAATTCACATTTTTAACCCAAAATTTCTCATTTTAAACCCAAAATTTCTCATTTTTAACCCAAAAATTCGATTTTTTTACCCCAAAAATTCACAATTTTTACTCTAAAAATTCTCATTTTTTACTCCAAAAATTCACTTTTTTACCCAAAATTTCACCTTTTTTACCCAAAATTTCTCAATTTTAACCCAAAATTTCTTTTTTTACCCAAAAAATTCACATTTTTCATCCAAAACTTCAACTTCACTTCAAAAATTCTCTTTTTTTCACCCAAAACTGAAGTTTTTCCACCCAAAACCACCAAATTTGCCTAAAATCTCCTTTTCTCAACCCAAAACCCAAAAAGGGGATTTTTGGAGATTTTTTTAACCCAAAATTTGCATTTTTCGCCTCAACTTTTTTTGGTTTTTTTCCGAAGTTGAAAATTTCGGTTTTTTGGGGTGAAAAATGAAGATTTTTGGAGTTTGAAAAATTCGATTTTTTGGGGCAAAAAAATGGAAATTTTTTTTTGGGTTTTAAAATTTAATATTTAATTCAAAATTTTTAAAAATTATAATTTAATTGAAAATTTGTTTAAATTTTTATTTCTTATTTATATTATTTATTAATTTTTAATTCTTTTTCTTTTTTCTTTTTCTTTTTATTATTTGTATTAAAAATAACAATTTAAGGTTTTGAAATAAATATTTAAACTTTTTGTAATTGTTTATTTCATTGCTTTATTATATTTATTATTTATATATTTATTCTTATTTTATTATTAATTATAATTATTACATATCATGTTTTAAAAATTATTTTAATTGATTTTAATTTATTTTAATTAATTATCACATTTTTTCACTCAAAAAATTCACTTTTTTTCCTCCAAAAATCACATTTTTAACTCCAAAAATTCACATTTTTAACTCAAAAACTTCACTTTTTTTACCCCAAAAATTCCCATTTCTCCCAAAATTCCCAAATTTCCCATTTTTAACCCAAAATTCCCAATTTTCCCCCCAAAAATTCCACTCGAAATTCTCTTTTTTTTCATCCAAATTCTCCTTTTTATTTCCCAAAATTCACAATTTTTCCATCAAATTCCCCAAAATTCACATTTTTTTCCATTAAATTACAATTTTTCCCCAAAAATTCCCAATTTTAACCCAAAACATCCCAAATTTTTACCCCAAAAATCCCAAATTTTTACCCCAAAAATTCCATTTTTAATCCCAAAAATCTCAATTTTTACCCAAAAAATTCCCAAAATTTTACCCAAAATTCCCAAATTTTTACCCAAAAATTCCCATTTTTAACCCCAAAAAAATCCCAAATTTTCGCCCAAAATTCCCTTTTTTAATCCCAAAAAAATTCCCAATTTTTAACCCCAAAATCCCCAATTTTTCCCCTAAAAATCCCCAATTTTTACCCCAAAAAATCCCAATTTTTAATCCCAAAATCCCCAAATTTTTAACTCCCAAAATTACAGGTTTTTCCCCCCAAAAATTCCCATTTTAAACCCCCCAAAAATTCCCATTTTTCCCCCAAAATTCCCATTTTTAACCCCAAAAAATCCCAATTTTTCCCCATTTTTCCCCAAATTTCCCCAATTTTTCCCCATTTTTCTCCCAATTTTTTTACCATTTTCTCCAATTTTTCCCCATTTTTCCCCCAATTTTTTCCCAATTTCCCCAATTTTTCCCATTTTTTCTCCCAAATTTCCCCATTTTTCCCCATTTTTCCCATTTTTTCCCCATTTTTCTCCAATTTCCCCCCATTTTTTTCCCATTTTTTCCCCAAATTTTCCCCAATTTTTTTCCCAACTTCCCCCCAATTTTTCCCATTTTTTCCCATTTTTCCCCAATTTTTTCCCCAATTTTTACCCAATTTTTACCCCAATTTTTTCCCATTTTCCCCCAATTTTCCCCATTTTTTCCCCAATTTCCCCCAATTTTTTCCATTTTTATCTCAATTTTTCCCCAAATTTTCCCATTTTTTCCCAATTTTCCCAAATTTTCCCCAATTTTCCCCAATTTTTTCCCAATTTTTTCCCATTTTTTTCCCCAAATTTTCCCCATTTTTCCCATTTTCTCCCAATTTTTTCTCCCATTTTTTCCCAAAATTTTCCCAAAATTTCCCCATTTTTCCCCCAATTTTTTCCCAATTTTTTTTCCATTTTTTCCTCTATTTTTTCTCCCAATTGTTTCCCCAATTTCCCTCATTTTTTCCCCAATTTTCCCAAATTTCCCCATTTCTCCTCCCACTTCCCTCCCAGTCCAAACCAGTAAGAAACCAATAAAAAAATCTTAAAAAAATATAAAAAATAGTTAAAAACAGTAAAAAATGACAAAAACCAGTATAAACCAGTATAAACCAGTTCAAACCAGTTCAAACCAGTTCAAACCAGTTCAAACCAGTATAAACCAGTATAAACCAGTCCAAACCAGTCCAAACCAGTCCAAACCAGTATAAACCAGTATAAACCAGTATAAACCAGTCCAAACCAGTCCAAACCAGTTCAAACCAGTCCAAACCAGTCCAAACCAGTTCATCTCACGCCCCCTGCTGGACGCTCAGCCTGGCGAGGGAACTCAACACCCACTGCACCTGGAGAAACCAGTAAAAACCAGTAAAAACCAGTAAAAACCAGTAAAAATAGTAAAAAAATTAAAATAAATTTTTTCCGATTTTTTTTCGATTTTTTTCTGAATTTTTTCTGATTTTTTCCATTTTTTGTGATTTTTTTCTGATTTTTCGATTTTTTCCCATTTTTTCCCATTTTTTTGACATTTTTTCCCAGTATAAACCAGTATAAACCAGTAAAAACCGATAAAACCAGTAAAAAAATTAAATTAATTTTTTCCAATTTTTTTCTGATTTTTTCCAATTTTTTCCGATTTTTTAAAAACTTTTTCTGATTTTTTCCCATTTTTTTGGTGATTTTTTTCCGATTTTTTTCTGATTTTTTTCCAATTTTTTTGCCATTTTTTCCCCATTTTTCCCTCCCAGTATAAACCAGTACAAACCAGTATAAACCAGTAAAAACCGAAAAAACCAGTAAAACCCAATTTTTCCCATTTTTCCCCATTTTCCCCAATTTTTTTCCCCATTTTTAACCCTTTCTTCCCCATTTTTCGCTCTAATTTCCCCATTTTTTCACCATTCCTCCCCAAATTTTCCCCTCCCAGTCCCTCCCAGCCCATCCCAGTACAAACCAGTATAAACCAGTAAACCCCATTTTCCCCCAATTTTTCCGCCATTTTTCCCCAATTTTTTCCCAATTTTTGTCCTTTTTTTTTCCCATTTTTTTCCCCTTTTTTCCCCATTTTTTCACCGATTTTCGTCACTTTTTCACCGATTTTCCCCAAATTTTCCCCTCCCAGTCCCTCCCAGTCCATCCCAGTTCCCTCCCAGTCCAAACCAGTCCAAACCAGTAACCCCAAATCCCATTTTCCCCAAATTTTCCCCATTTTTAACCCTTTCCTCCCCATATTTTTGCGTATTTTCCCCATTTTTTCACTGATTTTCGTCATTTTTCCACCGATTTTCCCCATTTTTTCCCCATTTCTCCCCATTTTTTCCCTCCCAGTTCCCTCCCAGTATAAACCAGTAACCCCAATCCCCATTTTTCCCCATTTTTAACCCTTTCCTCCCCACTTTTTGGTCACTTTTCACCATTTTTTGGTCACTTTTTGCCATATTTTTGTCGTTTTTCCACCAATTTTCCCCATTTTTTCACCGATTTTCCCCATTTTTTCACCGATTTCCCCCATTTTTTCCCCTCCCAGTCCCTCCCAGTCCCTCCCAGTCCCTCCCAGTACCTTGCAGAGCGTCACGGTCGCCCCGTAGCCGACGCTCAGCAGGAAGAGGAGGACGAAAACGCCCAGCGTGTCCCAAGCTCCGCCCGCCGCGCCCTCGGGGTCTTCCAGCCACAACTCCAGGGGCAGCCGCAGCTCTGGGGGGGGAGGGGCCACCGGTGGGAACCGGTTCGGACCGGTTTGGGTTTTTTTTTCCTATTTTTTCCCATTTTTTTCCCATTTTTTTTCCATTTTTTTCCCATTTTTTCCCATTTTTTCTCAATTTTTCCCATTTTTTTCCCATTTTTTTCTCAATTTTTTGCCGATTTTTGGTGATTTTTCCCCCATTTTTCCCCATTTTTTGTCAATTTTTGACAATTTTTTCTCAATTTTTTCTCAATTTTTTCTCAATTTTTTCCCATTTTTATCCCATTTTTTTCCCCATTTTTTCTTAATTTTTTGTCAATTTTTTCCCCATTTTTTCCCATTTTTTGTCAATTTTTTTCCCATTTTTTCCCCATTTTTCCCCCATTTTTTCCCCATTTTTTCTCAATTTTTTGTCAATTTTTCCCAATTTTTTCCCACTTTTGCCAATTTTTTTGCCCATTTTTTGGCCATTTTTTCACATTTTCCCCCTTTTTTCCCATTTTTTCCCCATTTTATCCCAATTTTTCCCATTTTTTCCACCATTTTTTCCCATTTTCCCCATTTTTCCCCATTTCTTCCCATTTTTCCCATTTTATCCCGTTTTTTCCACATTTTTTCCACATTTTTCCCATTTCTTCCCTTTTTTCCCACCATTTTCCCAACTTTCCCCCATTTTTTCCCTTTTTTTCCCTTTTTTCCCATTTTTCACCTTTTTCCCCATTTTTCCCATTTTTTCCCATTTTTCCCCATTTTTCCAATTTCTTCCCTTTTTTTCCCATTTTCCCTCAATATTTCCCATTTCCCCCCTTTTCCCCCCATTTTTCCCATTTTTTCCCAATTTCCCCATTTTTCCCATTTTCCCATTTCTTCTGATTTTTCCCTATATTTTCCCTTTTTCTCCTTTTTCCCCATTTTTCCCAATTTTCCCATTTTTCCCATTTTTCCATTTTCTCCCATTTTCCCCATTTTTCCCAGTTTTTTGTCTTTTTTCCACCTTTTCCCCCTTTCTCCCATTTTTCCCCCATTTTCCCATTTTCCCCATTATTTCCCCATTTTTCCCATTTTCTCATTTTTCCCATTTTTCCCGATGTTTTCCCTTTTTTCCCATTTCCCCCCAATTTTTCACCTTTTCCCAAATTTCCCTTTTTTTCCCCATTCTTCCCATTTTCCCCCCATTTTCCTGCATTTTTCCCCTTTTTCCCATTTTCTCATTTTTCCCATTTTCCCAATTTTTTCCCATTTTTTTCCCCCAATTTTTCCCATTTCTTCCCATTTTCCCATTTTTTGCCATTTTCCCATTTTCCCCTTTTTCCATTTTTCCCAGTTTTTCCCCATTTTTCCCATTATTTCCTTATTTTTCCCCATTTTTCCCCATTTTTCCCCATTTTCCCAATTTTTCCCATTTTCCCCATTTTTCCCCCATTTTTACCATTTTCTCCATTTTCTAATTTTTCCCATTTTCCCAAATTTCCCCATTTCTCCCATTTTTCCCCATTTTTTCCCATTTTCCCCTTTAATTAACGACCCCAAATCCCTTAATGAACGACCCCAAACCACTCAATTAATCAACTTTAATCAATCAATCGCCACTAATTAGGCTAATTACCGAAGTTCTCATGGAGGAAACTAATGAGGAACACCAAAGGAACATCAAAGATTCTTCTCTTTAATTAAGGATCCCAAATCCAATCAAACCCTTAATTAATGACCCCAAATCCCATCAATCCCTTAATTAACGACCCAAAACCACTAAATTAGCCACTTTTAATCAACGAATCACCACTAATTAAGGTAATTACTGAAGTTCTCACGGAGGAAACCAATGAGGAACATCAAAGATTCTTCTCTTAATTAATGACCAAAAATCCCCAAAAACCCCAAAATTCCCTCAATTAACGACCCAAACCACCCAGTGTATGAACTTTAATGACCCAATCGCCACTAATTAAGCTAATTAGTGAACTCTGGATGACCAAAACCAACCAAAGAACCCCAAAAAACCCCAATTAACCCTTTCATCGCCAACCCCAAACCCCACAAAAACCCAAAAACCACTTGACTAACGACCCGAATTCTTCAATTAACGAGCTTTAATGGGTCAATTAGCGCTAATTAAGCTGATTAATGAACTCTGGATGCCCAAAACCAACCAAAGAAACCCCAAAAAACCCCAATTAACCCTTTCATCGCCGACCCAAAACCCAAAAACCACTTAACAAACAACCAGAAAATCCTCAATTAACGAGCTTTAATGGGTTAATCAGCGCTAATCAGCGCTAATTACCGGGGTTCTTGTGGACGCTGCGCTGCACGAAGCGGAGCTGCAGCCCCTCGTGCACCACGGTGCAGACGAAGGTCGCGCCTCCCTCCCACTCCTCCCGCGGCACCTCCAGGCGGCTGTAGAGGAAGTAGGAGACGTCCGGCCCCTTCTCGCGCCGCGGCGGCGACGTCACCACGCCGGAGTCGGGCGAGTCCTGGCGCTTCTGGGGGTTCTCCTGGTTCTTCTGCCACTGGACGTCGATGGTGTCCGGGTAGAAGCCGCGGGCGAGGCAGGTGAGGCTGAGGGTGGGGCGGGAGGTGGAGAGTTCTTCGGGGGGAGGGGGGAGGAGGAAGACGGAGGGGGCGAGGGCTTTTCCTGCGAAAAAACGAAATTTTGGTAAAAAATGTGGATTTTGGGGAAAAAACCCAATGAAAAATGGAGGAAGAACGGGGAAGAAAGGGTTAAAAATGGGGAAAAAAAAGGGTTAAAAATGGCAGAAAAGTGGGGAAAAAATGGTGGAAAAATGGGGGAAAATTGGGGAAAATTTTGGGGAAATTTGGGGAGAAAGTTTGGGGTTTTTAGGGGAAAAATGGGGAAGAAAGGGTTAAAAATGGAGGAGAAAGGGTTAAAAATGGCGGAGAAAGGGTTAAAAACATGGTGAAAAAAGGGTTAAAAATCTGGGAAAAAATGGGTGAAAAAGGGAAAAAAAAGGGAGAAAAAATTGCAAAAAAATGGGGAAAAATGGAGAAAAAAATGGGGAAAAAATGGGGAAAAAAATTGCAAAAAAATGAGGAAAAAATGGAGGAAAAAATGAGGAAAAATTGGGGCAAAACGGGTGGATTTTGGGGCTGGCGAATGGAGTTCCAAAAGTGGGTGAATTTAGGGCGAAAAAGGGGAAAATGGGGATTTGGGGAGGAGGCAGGTGAGGCTGAGGGTGGGGCGGGAGGTGGAGAGTTCTTCGGGGGGAGGGGGGAGGAGGAAGACGGAGGGGGCGAGGGCTTTTCCTGCGGGAAAAACGAGATTTTGGGTTTTTGGGAGAAATTTTGGGGGAAAATGGAGAAAAAAGGGGGAGAAAAGGTGGAAAAAAGGGGAAGAAAGGGTTAAAAACGGGGAAGAAAGGGTTAAAAATGGAGGATTTGGAGGGAATAGATGGTGGGAAAATTGGGGATTTTGGGGAGAAAATTGGGGGAAAAATTGGGGTTTTTGGGAGAAATTTTGGGGATTTGGGGAGAAAATTTGGGGAAAAAAGGTGAAAAAATGGGGAAGAAAGGGTTAAAAATGGGGAAGAAAGGGTTAAAAATGGCAGAAAAATGGGGAAAAATGGTGGAAAAATGGGGGAAAATTGGGGAAAAATTTGGGGAAATTTGGGGTTTTGGGGAGAAATTTTGGGGGAAAAAGGTGAAAAAAGGGGGAAGAAAGGGTTAAAAACATGGCAGAAAAATGGAAGATTTGGGCAAAAAATGGGGGAAAATTTGGGCTAAATTTGAGGTAGAAAATTTGGGTTTTTGGAGGAAAAATTGGGGGAAAAAGGTGAAAAAATGGGGAGAAAAGGTGAAAAACGGGGAAAAAGGGTTAAAAACGGGGAAGAAAGGGTTAAAAATGGCAGAAAAATGGGGAAGAAAGGGTTAAAAATGGGGAAGAAAGGGTTAAAAACATGGTGGAAAAATTGGTGAAAAATGGGAAAATTTGGGGAGAAATTTTGGGGATTTTAGGGAGAAAATTTGGGGTTTTGGGGAGATTTTTCAGATCCCACTTCCTGCCGCCATCTTGGTTTCTTTCCAACCCAACTTCCTGTCGCCATCTTGGGGATTTTTAAAATCCGACTTCCGGCGGCCATCTTGATTTCTAATTTCAACTTCCTGCCGCCATCTTGAATCTTTAAATTTCGACTTCCGGCAGCCATCTTGGATTTTTCAAACCCAACTTCCTGCCGCCATCTTGATTTCAAATTTCAACTCCCGGCGGCCATCTTGGATTTCTAAAATCCAACTTCCGGCGGCCATCTTGGATTCAAATTTCCACTCCCGGCGGCCATCTTGGATTTTTCCATCCGCCTTCCCAGCCCCATTTTTCTGTCAATATTTCGACTAATTTCTCCCCGATTTTTTCGGGAATTTCACCAAAAACCCCCAAATTTCCCCCCCAAAATCATCTCCTCAAAACCCAACTTCCGGCCGCCATCTTGAATTTTTAACACCCAACTTTCCACCATATTTTCCTCAATTTTTCACCCATTTTCTCCCCGATTTTTTCCCAAATTTCACCAAAAACTCCCAAATTTCACCCCAAAATAATTTCCTCCAATTTCAACTTCCTGCCGCCATCTTGAATTTTTCAGATCCAACTTCCGGCGGCCATCTTGGATTTCTAAATCCCAGCTTCCTGTCGCCATCTTGATTTCAAATTTCAACTTCCCACCACCATATTTTCCTTAATTTTTCACCCATTTTTTTGGCGATTTTTTCCCGGAATTTCACCCAAAACCCCCCAAATTTCCCCCCCGGAAACCTCCTCCCCGCCTCACCTTTGCTCTTGCTGACCGTCCTCTCCAGCGGCGCCACCAGCTCGGCGTGGTGCACCTTGCAGGTGAAGACCTCGCCGCTCTCCCACTCCCGGGTGGTCAGCGGCAGCTCGCTGACCGCCGTGAAGGTGCCGTTGTATTGGCTGGTGAGGCGCAGCGGGCGTGGCCGGAGGTTGGCCCCGCCCCCCGCCGACCAGCTGACCGCCAGGCCCTCGTCGCTGGGCAGGCTGGAGACTAAACAGAGGAGCTGAGGATTCTGGGAGATGTAGAGGTCGGAGGGGGAGGGAGGCAGGACGTGGATGGAGATGAGGCTGGAGGAGCCGGCTGGGGAGAAAATGGGGAGAAAAGCGGTGAATTTGGGAAAAAATGAGGAGAAACGGTGAAAAAATGGGGAAAATAGGCGAAAAAATGGGGAAAAAATGGGGAAAAATGGGGAAAATAGGAGGAAAATGGAGGAAAAATGGGAAAAAAATGGGGAAAAAATGGGGGAAATATGGAGTAAAATGGAGGAGAAAATGGAGGAAAAATGGAGGAAAAATTGGAGAAAAAATGGAGAAAAAATGGAGGAAAAATTGGAGAAAAAATGGGGAAAAAATGGGGAAAATAGGAGGAAAAATGGAGGAGAAAATGGAGAAAAAATGGAGCAAAAAATGATGAAAAAATGGCAAAAATTGGTGAAAAAATGACAAAAAAATGACGAAAAAGGACGAAAAAATGATGAGAAAATGACAAAAAACAGTGAAAAAATGGGGAAAATAGGGGAAAAATGGGGAAAAAATGATGAAAAATGGTGAAAAAATGGGGAAAAATGGGAAAAATATGGAGGAAAAATGGGGAAAAAAACAATGAAAAAATGACAAAAATTGGTGAAAAAAATGGTGGGAAAATGGCGAAAAAATGACCAAAAAAATGAGGAAAAATGATGAAAAAATGGTGAAAAATGATGAAAAAATGACGAAAAAAGGTGAAAAAATGGGGAAAATAGGAAGAAAATTGGGGGGAAAATGGAGAAAAATTTGAGGAAAAAATGGAGCAAAAAATGACTAAAAATGGAAGAAAAATGGAAGAAAAATGGGGAAAAATTATGAAAAAATGATGAAAAAAGATGAAAAATTGAGGAAAATAGGAGAAGAAATGGAGGAAAAATGGAGAAAATTGTAGAGAGTTGAAAAAATGGGGAAAAAGGGGAAAAATGTGAAAACCAAGAAAATTGGTGAAAAAATTGGGAAAAATTGGAGGAAAATGTGGGAAAATGGAGGAAAATGGGGGAAAGTGGAGAAAAATGGAGAAAAATTGGAAAATTGAGGAAAAAGAGGGGGGAAAAAAATCGAAAAAAACTCCTTAAAATAAAAAAAAAATGGGGAAAGAATCGGAAAAAATCAGAAAAAATCAGAAAAAAATCGAGAAAATCGAAAAATATTCAGAAAAAAATCAGTAAAAATTTTTTTTAAAATGGAAAAAAAGCGAAAAAAATCCGAAAAAAATGGGAAAAAATATGAAAAAAAATATCCCAAAAAGTTTTAAAAGTAAAAAAAAAAAAATCAGGAAAAATCGAAAAAATCAGAAAAAATCAGAAAATCCCAAATTTTTTTTAAAATAATTTAAAAAAAATCCAAAAAAAATCTGAAAAAAAAAAAAAAAATCCCAAAAAATGTCAGAGAAATATCCGAAAAAACCGAAAAAAATCGAAAAAAAATCCAAAAAAATCCCCCAAAAATCGAAAAAAATCAGAAAAAAATCAGAAAAAATTCAAAAATTCAGAAAAATCCCCAAAAATCCCAAAAAATTCCAAAAGGTCCCCACCCCTCCCCACCCCCTCCCCTCCCCCACCCACCTGCGCAGCGCCCCACCGGCGCCTCCAGCTCGGCTCCGCTCTCGCTGTGCGTCACTCTGCAGCCGAACTCCTCCATCCGCCACTCGGCGCTCGACACGTTCAGCCTGGACTCCAGCCGGAACGTTCCGGAAACCTCATCCGGAAGTGACGCGGAGGTGTGGGCGTGGCCGGTGATGACGTCGCCGTTGCGCAGCCACTGGACGGCGGCGGTGGGCGGGGCGAAGCCGGAAGCCAGGCAGAGCAGCTCGGTGACGTCACCGGAGCAGGAGTGGAAGACCGAGAGGGTTGGGGGGCGGGGCGAGGAGGAGGAGCCGGCTGGGGGGAGGGGTGACGTCATGGTGAGGTCATGAAAAGGGGCGTGGCTTTAAAAATCCTGATTTTTTGACCCCAAATTGGCTTTTTTTGGGGGTTTTTTCCCAATTTTTTGGTGGTTTTTTGGATGAAATTTGACTTTTTTTGCCCCAAATTCATATTTTTTAAGCAAATTTTCCCATTTTTAACCCAAAATCGATGTTTGTCCAAAAATTCCCATTTTTTAACCCAAAATTCCCATTTTTTACCCAAAAATTCCAATTTCTTCACCCAAAATTCCCATTTTTTAACCCAAAATTCCCATTTTTTAACCAAATTCACGCCTTTTAACCAAAAATTCCCATTTTTTACCCAAAAATTCACATTTCTTAACCCAAAATTCACTTTTTTCCCCCGAGTTTTTCCCCAATTTTTTGGTGGTTTTTTGGACGAAATTCACTTTTTTTCCCCCCAAAAAATTCCCATTTTTTTCCCCCAAAATTCCAATTTCTTTACCCAAAATCCTCATTTTTTTAAATCCAAAATTCTCATTTTTCCCCCAATTTTTCCCCAATTTTTTTTCAATTTTTCCCCATTTTTTTCTCAATTTTTTCCCAAATTTTCCCCATTTTTTTCCCCAAATTCCCCCCTCTGGTGGGCGTGGCCAACACCTACCTGACGTCACCAGCCGGTGGGTGGAGCCCCGAGGTGGGCGGAGCTCCCCTATGACGTCATCGCCCTGAGTCGCTTTCGGGGCTAAAAACCCCAAAATTTGCCTTTTTTGGGCTCCAAAAACCCTCAAAATTCGGGATTTTTGGCCCAAAAAACCTCAAATTTTGGGGTTTTTTTGGGGTTTTTTTGGGGTGGGAAACCCCAAATTTTGGGGGCGTGGCCTACCTGGGGTGCTGGGGGGGCGTGGCCTCGCGGGGGTGGTGGGGGCGGAGCTTGGGGAGGTTCTGGAAAGTTCTATTTGGATTTTTTTCCCCGAAAAAAATTAAATTTTTTGGGGTGAAAAAAATGAGAATTTTTCGGCTGAAATTCCTGATTTTTTTCCCCCCGAAAAATTGGATTTTTTCCCCAAAATTCGATTTTTTTCCAAAAATTTTCATTTTTTGTCCCAAAATTTTAATTTTTAGCCCCCAAAATTCCATTTTTTACCCCAAAAATCCTAATTTTTCCCCAAAAATTCACATTTTTTCCCTCAAAATAGTAAATTTTTTCCCCAAAAAAATCCCATTTTTTTTGCCCTGAAAAAAATCTCATTTTTTTCCCCAAAAATCCTTTTTCTTTCCCCAAAAAATCTTCAAATTTTTTCCCAAAAAATCCTATCTTTTACCCCCAAAATTTCAATTTTTTTTCCCCCCAAAAAATCCCAAATTTTCGCCCCAAAAATTCTACTTTTTTTCCTCAAAAAATCCTATTTTTCACCCCCAAAAATTCAAATCTTTTTCCTCAAAAAAGATCTCATTTTTTCCTCAAAAAACTTTCACCCCAAAATCCCCAAATTTTGTCATTTTGACCCCAAAATTCACCTTTTTCAATCCAAAATTCGCATTTT
This sequence comes from Lichenostomus cassidix, assembly GCF_008360975.1. Lineage (NCBI taxonomy): Eukaryota > Metazoa > Chordata > Aves > Passeriformes > Meliphagidae > Lichenostomus > Lichenostomus cassidix. The sequence goes on along the minus strand of NW_028147270.1, from coordinate 34,920 downwards.
TCATCCCAAAATCTCAAAATTTGGGATTTTTTGACCCCAAAATTAACATTTTTTCCCCAAAAAATTCACTTTTTTCCCCCAAAATTCAGATTTTTTTCCCCAAAATTCCCTTTTTTTGACCTAAAAATTCGTATTTTTCCCCCGAAATCTGAAAATTTGGGTTTGCAGAACCCAAAATTCATATTTTTCCTCCCAAAACCCCAAAAATTTCACTTTTTTATCCCAAAAATTCACATTTTTTGATCCCAAACATCCCAAAATTCGCATTTTTCCTCCCAAAATCCCAAATTTTGCCATTTTTCAGCCAAAAATTCGCATTTTTCATCTCAAAAACTCCCAAAAATCACATTTTTCCTCCCAAAACCCCAAAAATGTCACTTTTTCGACCCAAAAATTCACATTTTTCACCCAAAATTTCACTTTTTTTGTCCCAAAAAGTCACATTTCTCACCCCAAAAACTCAAAAAATTCACTTTTTTCACCCCAAAATTCCCATTTTTCACCCCAAAAACTTCACTTTTTTTCCCCAAAATTCACTTTTTTCACCCAAAAATTCACATTTTTCACCCCAAAATCCCCAAAAATTCACATTTTTCTCCAAAATTTCACTTTTTTGACCCAAAAATTCACATTTTTCACCCCAAAATCTGAAAATTTGGGTTATTAGGACCCAAAATTCATATTTTTCCTCCCAAAACCCCAAAAATTTCACTTTTTTGACCCAAAAATTCACATTTTTCCCCCCAAATTCCCCTCATTCCCAAGCCCCGCCCCTTTCCTCGCCCCGCCCCCTCACCTTTCACCTCCAAGCTCTTCGTCACCCCGGAAGCGCCGTGCGTGACGTCACACCGGAAGCTCCCCCTCTCTTCCGCCGGAACCAGAATCCGACTTCCGGAAGCGTACTTCCCCCCGCCGAGCCGCACTTCCGGGAGGCGCGCGTCACTTCCGGCGGAAGGGGCGGGGCCGGACCACGTGATTGACAGGCCGGGGGGGAGGTAGCCCAGGGCGAGGCAGCCGATTGGCCGCGAGGAGGAGGTGGGCGTGGCCTGAGCGCAGCTGGCCAATGGGAAGAGGGAGGGCGGGGCTTGGGAGGCTGGGGGAGGAGTCACGTGATGGGGAGAGAAAATGGGGAAATTAATGAATTGATTAATTAATTAATGGATTGATGAATAATTGGATGAATTAATTAATGAATAAATTAATGAATTGATTAATGAATTAATGAATGGATTGATGAATTAATTAATGGATGGATGAAGTAATAAATAAATTAATGAATTAATGAATGAATTGATTAATTAATGAATAAATTAATGAATAAATTAATTAATAAATTAATTAATAAATTAGTTAATAAATTATTGACAAAATTAATAAATTGATGAATAAATTCATGAATGAATTAAGAAATGAATTAATTCATGGAGAAATTGATGAATTAATTGATGAAGAAATTAATCAATTAATGAATAAATTAGTTCATAAATTAATGAATGAATTGATGAATAAATTCGTGAATAAATTAATGAAAAATTATTTAATAAATTAATGAATAAATTAATTAATAAATTAATGACTTAATGAGTAAATTAATAAATCGATGAAGAAATTAATTAATGAATTAATTAATCAATTAATGAATAAATTCGTGAATAAATTAATGAAGAAATTGATGAAGAAATTCATGAATAAAAATATAAATTAGCGAATAAATAAATAAATTAATCAATAAATTAGAAAAATTCTTTTTTTCAAAATCAAAGAAATTAAATTAATTTTAAAAAATTAAAATTAACCCAAAAACCTCCAAAGAAAACCCCAAAAAAAGCCACATTTTTGAACCTGAAAAAATCACATTTTGAAACCCCAAAAATCCCATTTTTAACCCCTAAAAACCACATGACAAACTCCATTAAAAAAACCCAAAAAACCACATTAAAATCCCCAAAATCCCATTTTTTAACCCAAAACACTCCAAAATCCTCAAAACGCATTAAAAACCCCAAAATCACATTAAAAACCCCAAAATCCCATTTTTAAACCCCAAAAAACCTCAAAAACCACATTAAAAACCTCAAAAATCCATTTTTAAACCCAAAAATCCCAAAAACCCACAATAAAACAAAAAAAAAAATCCATTTTTTACACCCAAAAACCATTTAAAACTCCATAAAAACCACATTAAAAACCCCAAAAATCACATTTTTAAACCCAAAAACCCCCAAAAACTCACCTTAAGAAAACCTCAAAATCCATTTTTTAACCCAAAAAACCAACTTTTAAAAATCAAAAAAATCCCAAAAAAACATTAAAAACCCCAAAAAACATTTTTAAACCCAAAAATTCCATTTTTAACCCAAAATCACATTAAAAACCAAAAATCAATTTTTAAACCCAAAAATCACATTTTTAAGCCAAAAAACTCAAAAAAATCACATTAAAAACCAAAAAAACTACATTAAAAAACCCCAAAAATCCAATTTTCAAACCCAAAAATCCAATTTTTAAACCCAAAAAATCCAATTTTTAAACCCCAAAAAACCACATTAAAAACTCCATAAAAAATCCACAAAAACACCCAAAAAACCCCAAAAATTCACTTTAAAAAACCCAAAAAATCTCATTTTTTAACCCAAATAAACCCCAAAAACTCACCTTAAAAAAACCCAAAAAATCCATTTTTTAAACCCAAAAAAACCCCAAAAAACCCAAAAATTTTTTGGTTTTTTTAATCGATTTGAGATAAAATTTTTGGGGTAATTTTTGGATTTTTTGGGAATTTTTTAGAGATTTAGATTCGAATTTTTGGGGTAATTTTTGGATTTTTTGGGGTTTTTTTAGTGATTTAAGATCAATTTCTGGGATAATTTTTGGGATTTTTCAGTGATTTAAATTCCAAATTTGGGGTAAGTTTTTGATTTTTTGGCTTTTTTTGCGATTTAAGTTCAATTTTTGGGTTAATTTTTCGATTTTTTGGGGTTTTTTTTAGTTATTTAAATTCCGATTTTTGGGGTAATTTTTGGGATTTTTTTGGGATTTTTTTTAGTGATTTAAACTCGAATTTTTGGGGTAATTTTTGGGATTTTTTGGGATTATTTTAGTGATTTTAATTCCAATTTTTGGGGTAATTTTTCGATTTTTTTTGATTTTTAAAAACGATTTAAGTTCAATTTTTGGGGTGAATTTGGGGGATTTTGGGATTTTTGGGTTTTTTAGCGATTTCGACTCGAATTTTTTTATTTTTTGGGGTTTTTTTATGATTTAAACTCGAATTTTTGGGGTAAATTTTCGATTTTTTTGGGGTTTTTTTGGGTTTTTAATTGATTTAAGATCAATTTTTGGGGTAAATTTGGGGATTTTTAGGATTTTTTGTGATTTCGACTCGAATTTTTGGGGTAATTTTTGGATTTTTTTGGATTTTTTTAAAGTGATTTAAGTTCAATTTTTGGGGTGAATTTTTGGGGTAATTTTTGCATTTTTTGGGTTTTTTTAAAAAGCGATTTGAGCTCAGATTTTGCCCCACAGATCCTCATTCTGCCCCACAGATCCCAAATTCTGCCCCATAGATTTCCATTTCTGCCCCATAGATCCCAAATCCTGCCCCATAGATCCTCCTGTGCCCTATAGGAACCCTTCTGCCCCATAGATCCCTTCTGGCCCCATAGCGACCCCATAAACCCTCTGCCCCATAGATTTTCCTGCCCTATAGGGACTGATTAGGGACCCTCTGTGCCCCACAGATCCCAATTCCTGCCCCACTGATCCCACCCTGCCCTATAGGAACAGCTGGGGACATTCCTGCCCCATAGCGACCCCATAGATCCTCCTGCCCTATAGGGACCTTCCTGCCCCACAGCTCGCCCTGCTCTATAGAGACCCTACAGTACAGCTGGGGGATCCCTGCCCCATAGCGACCCTCCTGCCCCATAGATCCCACCCTGCCCTATAGGAACAGCTGGGGAACCTCCTGCCCCATAGATCCGGATTCTGCCCCATAGATCCCAAATCCTGCCCCACAGCTCTCCCTGCTCTATAGGGACCCTACAGTACAGCTGGGGACCTTCCTGCCCCATAGCGACCTCCTGCCCCATAGATCCCCCTGTGCCCTATAGACCCTGATTCTGCCCCATAGATCCCTCTCTGCTCTATAGGAACAGCTGGGGATCCTCCTGCCCCATAGCGACCCCATAACCCTCCTGCCCCATAGATCCGCATTCTGCCCCACAGATCCCAATTCCTGCCCCATAGATCCGCATTCTGCCCCATAGATCCCAATTCCTGCCCTACAGCTCTCTCTGCTCTATAGGGACCCTACAGTACAGCTGAGGATCCTCCTGCCCCATAGATCCTCCTGCCCCATAGATCCCTTTCTGCTCTACAGGAACAGCTTGGGACCTCCTGCCCCATAGCGGCACTGCCCCATAGATCCTCCTGTGCCCCATAGCGACCCCATAACCGCCCTGCCCCACAGCTCGCCCTGCTCTATAGGGACCTTACAGTATAGCTGAGGGATCCCTGCCCCATAGATCCTCCTGCCCCATAGATCCTGCTGTGCCCCATAGCGACCTCCTGCCCCATAGCGGCACTGCCCTATAGCTCTCCCTGCCCCATAGATCTGGATTCTGCCCCATAGATCCTCCTGCTCTGTAGGAAAAGCTTAGGGACCTCCTGCCCCATAGCGACCCCATAACCCCCCTGTGCCCCACAGATCCTCCTGTGCCCCATAGATCTCCCTGTGCCCCATAGCCACCCCATAACCCTCCTGCCCCATAGATCCCACCCTGCCCTATAGGAACAGCTGGGGACCCTCCTGCCCCATAGCGACCCCAGAAACCCTCCTGCCCTATAGATCTTCCTGCCCCATAGCGACCCTGCTGCCCCACAGATCCGGATTCTGCCCCACAGCTCGCCCTGCTCTATAGAGACCCCACAGTACAGCTGAGCGATTCCTGCCCTATAGCAACCCTGCTGCCCTATAGGAACAGCTGGGGAGCCTCCTGCCCCATAGCGACCCCAGATACCCTCCTGCCCCATAGATCCTCCACCCCATAGATCCCAAATCCTGCCCCACAGCTCGCCCTGCTCTATAGGGACCCTCCTGCCCCATAGATCCTACCCTGCCCTATAGGAACAGCTGGGGAACCTCCTGCCCCATAGATCCGCCTGCCCCATAGATTCTCCACCCCATAGATCCCAAATTCTGCCCCACAGATCTCATTTCTGCCCTATAGATCCCAAATTCTGCCCCACAGATCCCAAATTCTGCCCCACAGATCCTCATTCTGCCCCATAGATTTCCTTTCCCCTCCCCCGCCCCACAACTTCCCCTTTTTCGGCCCAAAAAACCAAAAAAAAACCCCAAAAAATAGTCAAATTCGGGGATTTCCACCCGAAATTTCCGCCCGAAATTGTTGTTTTTTGGGGCAAATTTTGGGGTTTTTTTGAGGTTTTTTTGGGTTTAATTTGAAATTTTTCTCACAAATTGAGGATTTTTGGTGATTTTGGCCCAAAATTCGGATTTTTTGGGTGATTTTGGCCCAAATTTGTTCTCGAATTTTCCATTTTTGGTGATTTTGGCCAAAAATTTCCTCCGAAAATTGAGATTTTTGGATCATTTAGTCCCAAAATTTCCCGAATTTTTCCCCAAAAAATGAGTTGAAATCGCTAAAAAAAATTCCCAAAAAATCCAAAAATTATCCCAAAATTGAGGTTCAATTTTAAAAAAACCAAAAAATCCCAAAATCCTTCAAATTCACCCCAAAATTGAGGTGAAATCAGTAAAAAAATCCCAAAAAACCCCTAAAAATCACCCAAAATTCGAATATAAATCCCTAAAAAAACCCCAAAAAATGACCCAAAAAATAAGTTTAAATTTTAAAAAACCCAAAAATCTCAAAATCTCCCAAATTCACCCCAAAAATTGAACTTGAATCACTTAAAAAACCCAAAAAAACCCCAAAATTTGAGTAAATCGCAAGAAAAATCCTAAAAAATCGAAAAATTACCCCAAAAATTGAGTTTGAATCACTAAAAAAACCCCAAAATCTCCCAAATTCACCCCAAAAATTAACTCTAAATCCCCAAAAAAACCCAAAATCTCTGAAATTCACCCCAAAAATTTAGTTTAAAGCAGAAAAAACCCCAAAAAACCCCAAAACTTACCCAAAAATTTAAACTTAAATCACCAAAAAAAATCCTAAAAAATCCGAAAATTACCCCAAAAATTGAGTTTGAATCACTAAAAAAACCCCAAAAAATCCAAAAATCACCAAAAATTAACTCTAAATCACTAAAAACCCCAAAATCTCCCAAATTCACCCCAAAAATCGAATTTAAATCCCCAAAAAACCCCAAAATCTCCAAAACTCACCCCAAAAATTGATCTTAAATAACTTTAAAAAATCCTAAAAACTCGAAAAATTACCCCAAAAATTGAGTTTAAATCCCCAAAAAATCCTCAAAAAACCCCAAAATCCCCAAAATTCACCCCAAAAATTAACTCCAAATCTCCAAAAAACCCCAAAATCTCCGAAATTCACCCCAAAAATCGAGTTTAAAACCCAAAAAAATCCCCAAAATCTGCCGAATTCTCCCCAAATCTCACCTGCAGCCAAAAGCTGCCGATCCGGCTGTGGGCGTGGCCAGGGCGGTGACGTCATCGATGACGTCACTCGGTGGGCGTGGCTTCGGGAAAAACCTTCAATTTCCTGTTTTTGAGGTTTTTTTGGGGAAATTTTTTTGGGTTAATTTTGGGGATTTTTTAAAATGTTTTTTTAAAATCTTTTTTGGGGGGTTTTGGTATGATAATTAGGGGATTTGAATATGGTAATTAGGGGGTTAATTATGCTAATTAGGAGGAAATTTTCCCGCCTTTTTCCGGCCATTTTGGATTGGGATTTTTGGGGAAATTTTGGGGAATTTTGGGGATTTTTTAAATTTTTTTTTTTTAGGATTTTTCTTATGCTAATTAGGGGATTTGACTATGCTAATGAGGATGGATTTTTCCCGCCATTTTTCGGCCATCTTGGATGGAATTTTTCCGCCATCTTGGATTCGAATTTTTGGGGAAATTTTGAGGAATTTTTTTGAATTTTAATTTTTTTTTTTTTTTAGGATTTTTCTTATGCTAATTAGGCGATTTGAATATGCTAATGAGGAGGATTTTTCGGCCATCTTGGATCCATTTTTTCAGCCATTTTTCGGCCATTTTGGAACAATTTTTTTTCGGCCATCTTGGATTCCTTTTCCCGCCATTTTTCGGCCATCTTGGATCCGAATTTTCCGCCATCTTGGATTGAATTTTCCGCCATCTTGAATGTATTTTTTCAGCCATTTTTGGATTCATTTTTCGGCCATTTTGAATCAAATTTTTCAGCCATATTGGAACAATTTTTTCGGCCATCTTGGATTGATTTTACAGCCATTTTTTTGGCCATTTTTGAGTCCATTTTTCGGCCATCTTGGATTGAGTTTTCCGCCATCTTGGACCAAATTTTCAGCCATCTTGGGTCAAGTTTTCAGCCATTTTGAATCCATTTTTTCAGCCATCTTGGACCAAATTTTCAGCCATTTTGAATCCACTTGTCAGCCATCTTGAATCCATCATCAGCCCAAATATTTTAGGGTTTTTTGGGTTATTTCAGGTCAATTTCACTTGGGATTTTTTTCCCCAATTTTACATCCATTTTTCGGCCATCTTGAATCAAATTTTCCGCCATTTTGAATCCATTTGTCGGCCATCTTGAATCAATTTTTTCAGCCAGTTTTCGGCCATCTTGGATCCATTTTACCACCATTTTTTAGGTCATTTTTTGGTTCTTTTTTCAGCCATTTTGAATCCAATTTTTCCTCCATCTTGAATCCACTCGTCGGCCATCTTGAATCCATCCTCAGCCCAAATATTTTAGGGTTTTTTGGGTTATTTTAGGTCAATTTCACTTGGGATTTTTTCCCCAATTTTACATCCAATTTTCGGCCATCTTGAATCAAATTTTCCGCCATTTTGAATCCGCTCGTCGGCCATCTTGAATCCATCCTCGCTGTAGATTTTCGGGGGTTTTTTGGGTTTTTTTCGGGTTATTTCAGGTCAAATCCACTCAGGATTTCCCCCCGCGGGTGGGCGTGGCCTCACCATGCTAATTATGCAAATTTCCCTTCCCAGAGCCCGCCCGCTCTCCCGCCGTCTTCCCGCTGCTCTCCTGCTCCCCCTGTGCCTCCGAGGTCACCTTCGGCTGCTTCGCCTCCTCCTTCTTCCCCCTCCCTGCCCACGTGACCTGGCTGGGCGTGGCTCCGGGCGGCGACCCCTCCCTGACCTTCCCGGCCGTCCAATCGGCCGCCGGCGCCTTCGGCCTGAGCTCGCGGCTGACGGTGAGCGCGGCCGAGGCGGAGAGGGGGAACTTCCGGTGCGCGGTGGAGCACGGGGGGCGGAACTTCAGCCGTGACGTCACAGGTGAGGGCGGGGCTAAGGGCCGGGGGGGGGCGGGGTTTTGGTTTTACCGATTTTCCCAAATTTCCCGCCTTTCTCCCCGGATTTCCCTCCCGAAATTTCCGTCCCGATTCCCCCAAAATCCCCAAATTTCCTCTCTGTTTTCTCTCCGAATTGCCTCGTTTTTTTTCCCCTAAAATCTTCATTTTTCCCTATTTTTTTCCCCCCAAATTTTGGCTCCCCCCAGCCGTTTCCCAAATGTTTCCCAAAATTTCCATCCAAATTTCCCCAAAATTTCCTCGTTTTCCCTCCGTTTTCCCCAAAATTTCCCGGTTTTTTGGCTCTAAAATCCACATTTTTTCCACCAATTTTCCCCATTTTTTTTTCATCAGATTTTCCCGAATTTTCCCAAATTTCAGTCCGAAATTTTAGTCCCAAACGTTTCCCGGAATTTCCATCCAAATTCCCCAAAATTCCCCAAATTTTCCCATTTTCCCCCAAATTTCACCGATTTTCCAAAATTCCCCGAAATTCCCCGAATTCCACCAAAATTTCCCAATTTTTCCTCATTTCCAACTTCCCAAATTCCCCAAAATTTCCCCAAATTTCGCCCAAATCTCCCATTTTTCCCCCAATGTCACCAAAATTTCATTAAAATTCCCCAAATTTCCCCAAAATTTCCTAATTTTTTCCCCAAAATTTCACCAAAATTTCCAATTTTTTTCCCCCCAGATTTCCTCAAATTTCTCCATTTTTCCTCCATTTTTTGCTCTAAAATCCACTTTTTTTCTCCCAAATTCCCCCAAAATTCCCCAAAACTTCACCAAATTCCCAAAATTTCCCCAAAATTTCCCCAAAATTTCCCCAAATTACCCCAAATTTCCCCAAAATTTCCCCAAATTTCCAAATTTCCCCAAATTTTCCCAAAATTTCCCCAAAATTTCCCCAAAATTTCCCCAAATTACCCCAAATTTCCCCCAAATTTCCCCAAAATTTCCCCAAATTTCCAAATTTCCCCAAATTTTCCCAAAATTTTCCCAATTTTTTCCCCAAATTCCACCAAAATTTCCCAAATTTTCCCAGTTTTTCCAAATTTTCCCCAAATTTCTCCCAAATTCCCCCAATTTTTCCAATTTTTTCCCCAAATTTTCCCCAAAATTTCCCAAAAATCCCCCCAAAATCCCCAAAAATTCCCATTTTCCCCCCAAATTCCCCCAAAATTTCCCAATTCTCCCCTAAATTTCCCCATTTTTCCTTCATTTTTGTCTAAAATCCTCATTTTTCACCCAAATTTCCCCCAAAATCCCCAAAATTCCCCCAAATTTCCCCAAAATTCACCAATTTTCCCATTTTTCCCCCCAAATTCCAGACATCTGCCCCGACCCCCGCCCAGACTTCTCCATCTCCCTCTTCGCCGACGCCAACCAATCAGAGAAGCCGAACCCGCCGGAAGTCTCCCTGCTCTGCCAATTGCGCGGCAGGGGCGTGGCCAACGCCTCGGTCACGTGGTACGTCAATGACGTCATCACTGACCTGCAGCAGGAGGTGATTGGCTGCCAGGAGGGAGGTGGGCGTGGCCAGCTGAGCAGCAGGGTGAACGCCAGCAAGGCATTGTGGGAAGGCGGAGCCACCTTCGGCTGCAGGGCGGAGCATCCCCGGCTGGAGCAGCCAATGGAGGCCAAGATCAGCACCTACTGCTCAGGTGAGGCAATTTGGGAAAATTTTGGGACAATTTGGGATTTTTTGGGAAAATTTGGGATTTTTTCCGATTTTTTTTACAATTTTTTTCCTATTTTTTTCCCCTTTTTTCCGTTTTTTCCCCCATTTCTTTACAGTTTTTTGGGGTTTTTTGAGCATTTTTTCCACAATTTTTGGGGTTTTTTTCCGACTTTTTTTCAATTTTTTTCCCATTTTTTTTCCTCATTTTTTCCCCACTTTTTTAACATTTTTTGGGGGTTTTTTGCTATTTTTTGCCTATTTTCCCATTTTTTCTTGTTTGTTCCTCAATTTTTTCCCCATTTTCCCCAATTTTTCCCATTTTTTCCCTTTTTTTTCCATTTTTTTTACAATATTTTTTTTGTTTTTACCCTTTTTCCCTCATTTTTCCCCATTTTTTTCTGGTTTTTTTTCCCATTTTTTTCCATTCTTTTCTGATTTTTTTCTCGGTTTTTTTCCCCATTTGCCCCCCATTTTTTCTGTTTTGTTTTCCTCAACTCTGTTGCATTTTTTCCTCTTTTTTTCCCCACTTTTTCCCCCTTTTTTTTACTATTTTTTGGGATTTTTAAACTTTTTTTTCCCAGGTTTTTTGGTATTTTTTCCCTTTTTCCCCCCATTTTTTCCTATTTTTTTCACAATTTTTTTAGGGTTTTTTCCCCGATTTTTTCCTCAATTTTTTCCCCATTTTTCCATTTTTTCCCATTTTTTGTGGATTTTGGGCTGAAAATGTCAGAATTACATCGAATTTTGGTGTATTTTGGGGTAGAAACGACCAAAATTTTTGGGATTTTTTTGGGATTTTTCTAGGAAACGAAACTTTTAAATCCCAAAATTAACCAAAATCTCCATTTTTTTCCCCAATTTCAGGTTCGTCATTTCACATAGAATCATTTTTGGGTCACTTTAGGGTCATTTTTGGCCATTTTTGGGTCATTTTTTCACCGATTTTCTTCATTTTTTTTCCCAATTTCCCCAAATTTTCTCCTTTTTAACCAAAATTTTGTGTTTTTTCCCCAAATCCAGGTCCAGAACCATCACCATCCCTCGAACTCCTCCCCCCAACCCTCTCCTCCCTCTACCTCTCCGACTCTCCCAACCTCACCTGCGTCGCCGACAACCTGAAATCCTCCGAATCCCCCAAATTCTCCTGGCGCCGTTTTGGGGCGAAACCGCTGGAATTCGTCACCGGAAGCCCCGAAAAGCTCCAAAACGGCAGATTTCGGGTCAGAAGCTTCCTGAGGATCTGCGCCGAGGACTGGAACTCGGGGGAGACGTTCGAGTGCGCGGCGAGGCTGGAGGAGGGAGGGGAGGAGATGAGACGGAGCATCAGGAAGGACACAGGTGAGGTTTTGGGGTGATTTTGGGTGATTTTGGGGTTTTTGGAGATTTTTGGGATTTTTTTCTGATTTTTTTGGATTTTTTTCTGATTTTTTTGGGTGATTTTTTAGGGATTTTTAGTGATTTTTTGGGGATTTTTTGGAGATTTTTTTTCGATTTTTTTGGCATTTTCAGTTAATTTTGAGGGGTTTGGAAGTTTTGGGATTTGGGGGTTTTTGGGATTTTTTGGGTTTTTTGGGGATTTTTTCAGATTTTTTTGGGGATTTTTAGGGGATTTTTTGGGAATTTTTGGGAGACTTTTGGGCAGACTTTTGGGGATCTTTTGGGGATTTTTTTGGGGATTTTTAGGGATTTTGTGTGATTTCTTTGGGGATTTTTTGGGGATTTTTTTGGGATTTTTAAGGGATTTTTAGGGATTTTTAATGGAATTTTTTTGGGGATTTTTAGGAGATTTTTGGGGGATTTTTTGGGGGATTTTTAAAGGATTTTTTGTTGATTTTTTTGGGAATTTTTTGGGGGATTTTTTTTGGGATTTTTTGGGGATTTTTTGGGGTTTTGAGTGCTCGGCGAGGCTGGAGGAGGGAGGGGAGGAGATGAGGAGGAGCATCAGGAAGGACACAGGTGAGCAATTTTGGGATTTTTGGGGTTTTGGAAGATTTTGGGAATTTGTCTGATTTTTTGGGGATTTTTTTGTGATTTTTTGGCGATTTTTTTGTGATTTTTTAGGGATTTTTTTGGATTTTTTTTTTGATTTCTTAAAAATTTTGGGTGATTTTTCTGGTGTTTTCTGGGATTTGTAGGATTTTTGGGGAATTTTTGGGGTTTTTAGGAAATTTTGTAGGATTGTGTTGGATTTTTTCGGGGACTTTTTAGGGATTTTTTGGGGGGATTTTTGAGTGATTTTTTGGGGTTTTTTTGGGGATTTTTTTTGATTTTGTGTGATTTTTTTGGGTTTTGGGGGATTTTGGGGAGACTTTTGGGGATTTTTGGGTGATTTTTTGAGATTTTTTGGGGATTTTTTAGGGATTTTTAGGGATTTTTAGTGATTTTTTATGGAATTTTTTGGGGATTTTTAGGAGATTTTTGGGGGATTTTTGGGGGATTTTTAAGGATTTTTTGTTGATTTTTTTGGCTTTTTTTGGGATTTTTTGGGTGATTTTTTGGGATTTTTGGGGGATTTTTTCAGATTTTTTGGGGGGATTTTTTGAGGGATTTTTCTGGATTTTTTGTGTGATTTTGGGGATTTTTTTGGGGGATATTTTGGGGTTTCGAGTGCGCGGCGTGGCTGGAGGAGGGAGGGGAGGAGATGAGGAGGAGCATCAGGAAGGACACAGGTGAGGTTTTGGGGTGATTTTGGGGTGATTTTGGGGTTTTTGGGATTTTTTTGGGATTTTTTAGGGATTTTTTTGGGATTTTTTTTGGATTTTTGGGCGATTTTTTTTTATTTTTGGGGATTTTTTGGGGGATTTTGGGGATTTTTTGGGGTTTGGGAAGTTTTGGGATTTTTGGGATTTTATAGATTTTATAGATTTTATAGGATTTATATGATTTTACAGGATTTATAAGATTTTATAGGATTTTATATAATTTTATAGAATTTATAGGATTTTATACGATTTTATATGATTTTATAGGATTTTATAGAATTTATAGGATTTTATAGGATTTTTTTGGTCCAAACAATTCCAAACTGATTTATACTGGTTTATACTGGTTTTTACTGGTTTTTACTGGTTTTTACCATTTTTTACTGGTTTTTACCAATCCAAACCACTCCAAACTGGTTTCTACTGGTTTCTACTGGTTTCTACTGGTTTTTTGGTCCAAACCAGTTCCAAACTGGTCCATACTGGTTTATACCGGTTTGTACTGGTTTATACTGGTTTTTAGTGCTTTTTACCAATCCAAACCAATCCAAACCAGTCCAAACTGGTTTATACTGGTCCGTACTGGTTCATACTGGGAACCCAAACCAATCCAAACTGGTTTCTACTGGTTTTTACTGGTTTTTACTGGTTTTTACTGGTTTTTACTGGTTTTTACTGGTTTTTACTGGTTTTTTGGTCCAAACCAGTTCCAAACCAGTTCCAAACCATTCCAAACTGGTTTATACTGGTTTATACTGGGAACCCAAACCGGTCCAAAATGCTCCATACTGGTCTATACTGGTTTATACTGGTTTATACTGGTTTTTACCATTCCAAACTGGTTTTTTTTACTCCAAACCAATCCAAACCAGTTCCAAACTGGTCCAACCCATTCCAAACTGGTCCATACTGGTCCATACTGGTCCAAACTGGTCCAAACCGGTCCAAACCGGTCCCCACTGGTCTCCCGCAGCTCTGCCCGCCATCCCGCCCCGCGTCGCCGTCTTCCCGCCCCCGGCCGAGGAGCTGGGCCGGCAGGAGCTCCTGACGCTGACCTGCCTGGCGTCCGGCTTCTTCCCGGCCGACATCCTGATGGCGTGGACGGTGCAGGACGTCCCGGCGCCCGCCGCGGCCTTCTCCGTCCTGGGGCCCGAGAAGGACCCGGGCGCTTCCGGAACCTTCTCGGCCTACTCCAAGATGGCCGTCGAGGCGGAGAGGTGGAGGCGGGGCGACGTGTTCGCGTGCGTCGTGGGGCATGATGGGATCGGCGGCCATCTTGGGTCGTTTTCGTCCGGCGGCCATCTTGGGTCCGGCGGCCATCTTAGGTCCGGCGGCCATCTTGGCTCGGGGCTGAAGTTGGTGCAGAGGGCGCTGGACAGGTCGTCGGCGCGGCCGGCCAACGTCAACGTGTCCGTCGTGCTGGCCGACGCCGACCTCGTGTGCTACTGAGCGGGGAGGGGTTCCGGAAGTTTCCAGGATTTTTCCGGGATTTTCCGGGATTTTCTGCGATTTTTCCGGGATTTTCTGGAATTTTCCGGACTTTTCTGGGATTTTTCAGAATTTTCCAGGAATTTTCTGTGAATTTTCTGTGAATTTTCTGGAATTTTTCTGGAATTTTCTGGAATTTTCTGGAATTTTTCGGAATTTTCCGGAATTTTCTGGGAGTTTTCTGGAATTTTCCGGGAATTTTCTGGGATTTTCTGGAATTTTTCAGAGATTTTTTCGGAATTTTCTTGAATTTTCTAGGATTTTCTGGAATTTTCTGGAATTTTCTGGGATTTTCCGGAATTTTTTGGAATTTTTCGGAGATTTTTTTCGGAATTTTCTGGAACTTTCCAGGAATTTTCGGGGAGAAATAAATGTGTTTGAAGGAATTTTGGGGTTGTGTCATTTTTTGGGTGAAAAAACGGCGATTTTGGGGCTGAAAAAATGTGGATTTTGGGAGGAAAACGTGGATTTTGGGGCAAAAAAAGCGGATTTTGGGTCAAAAATTGTTGATTTTAGGCGCTGAAAATGTGGATTTTGGAGAAATTTATTGGCGGAAAGTGGATTTGGGAGAAAATCCTGAATTTTAGCAGAAAAAGCGAATTTTGGGTGAGAAAAGTGGACTTTAGTGGATTTTGGGCTGAATTTTTGGCGCCAAAATCCAGAATTTTGGGGCAAAAAATGCTGTTTTTGGCCATGATGGATTTGGCGGCCATCTTGGATCATCTGGCGGCCATCTTGGATCCGGCAGCCATCTTGGTTTTGGCGGCCATCTTGGATCATCCGCCATCTTGGATCCGGCGGCCATCTTGGATCCGGCGGCCATCTTAGATCGGGAAATTTCCGGGAAATTTTGGGAAATAAAAAAGGATTTGAAGGAAATTTTGGTGTTTTGTGGTTTTTTGGGGGTGAAAAAATGGTCATTTTTGGGGGAAAAAAGTGGCAGTTTTGGGGCTGAAAAGATGTGGATTTTTGGGGGAAAAATGCGGAATTTAAGGGGAAAATGGATCTTAGGGAGAAAAGTGGATTTAGAAGTAAAATTTGCGGATTTTGGGAGGAAAAAGTGAATTTGGGGTGAAAAATGTGGATTTTAGGGGGAAAAATGTGGATTTTTGGGAGGAAAAATGTCTTTTTAGGGAGAAAATGTGGATTTGGGGAGAAAAAAGTGGATTTTGGGTGAAATTGGTGGATTTTAGGAGGTGGAAATGTGGATTTCGGAGGCAAGAGTTGGAAAATGGGAAAAAATTGAGAAAAAAATGGGAAAAATGGGAAAAATGGGGAGAAATGGGGAAAAGGGGAACTAAAAGGGCAAAAATTGGCAAAACCATCAATTTTTCACCAAAACCACTCAGAAAAAAACCCCAAAAAATGTCCAAAAAAATTTTTTTTCACATTTTTAAAAAGTTTTTCCCTGTTTTTTCCCATTTTTCCCCATTTTCCCCTTTTTTCTCTTTTTTCCCCAATTTTTTTTCCCCATTTTTCATGATTTTTTTCTTTTTTTTTTTCACATTTTTTCCCTTTTTTTCTCATTTTTTTGGGCATTTTTCGCTCCAATTTTCCCATTTTCCTCCATTTTCACCAAAATTCCCATTTTTTCCCCATTTCCCCCATTTTTTCCCTTTTTTCCCATTTTCCCCATTTTTTTCCTCAATTTTCACTCAATCTTTTCCCATTTTTCCCCAAATTTCCCCCAAATTTTTCCCCCATTTTTCCACTTTTTTCCCCAATTTTCACTCAATTCTTTCCCAATTTTTAACCAAAAATCCCCAATTTTTCCCCATTTTCCCCCAAAATCCCCATTTTTTCCATTTTTTCCCCATTTTCACCAAAATCCCCGTTTTTCCCCCCAAAGCTCTCTCCAGCCGCGTCGAGGTCGTTTTGGGTTGGGACGACGAGAATCAGGAAAATCCCGAAATTTGGGTTTCTGGAACTTTCCTTGTGCTCTTCCTGCTCAGCCTTTGCTACTCCACCGGAGTCACGCTCTTCAAGGTCATTAGTATGCAAATTTATGCAAATTTTATGTAAATTTTATGTAAATTTATGCGATTTTTATGGGGTTTTGATGTTGGGTTTTTGGAGGTTGTCTGAGGTTTTGTTTTGGGGTTTTTGGGGTTTTTTTTGTTTGTTTTTGGGGTTTTTGGGTTTTTTGGGGATTTTGGGTTTTTTTGTTGATTTTTGGGGATTTTTTTTGGCGTTTTTTGGGTCTTTTTTTGTTGATTTTTTTTGGTTTGTTTTTGGGTTTTTTGGGAATTTTTTGGGGTTTTTTGTTGATTTTTTGGGATTTTTTTTGGATTTTTGGGGTTTTTTTGTTGATTTTTTTGTTGATTTTTTTGGGTTTTTTTGGAGTTTTTTGGGTTTTTTTCTTGATTTTTTTGTTTGTTTTTTGGGTTTTTGTTGATTTTTTGGGGTTTTTTTGGGGGTTTTTTGGGTTTTTTTCTTGATTTTTTTGTTTGTTTTTTGGAGTTTTTTGGGGTTTTTTGGGGTTTTTTGTTGATTTTTTTGGGTTTTTTTTGGGTTTTGAGATTTTTTTTGGATTTTTTTGGATTTTTGGGTCTTTTTTTTATTTTTTGGTTTGTTTTTTGGGTTTTTTGGGGTTTTTTCCGGGATTTTTTTGGGATTTTTTGGGGATTTTTTGTTTTTTAATTTTTGGTTTTTTGTCTTTTTCGTGATTTTTTTAAGGTTTTTTTTTATTTTTCATTTTTTGTTTTCTGTTTGTTTTTTGTGTTTTTTTGCAATTTTTTGCAATTTTTTTATTTCTTCAGTTTTTCCTTTTTTGGGATTTTTTTTTCCTTTTTTAAAATTTTTTTTTCTGTTTTATTTTCTTCGATTTTTATTTGTTAATTTGGATTTTTTAAAATTTTTTAATTTTTTTTCTTTGTTTCTTTAATTCAATTTTCTCTATTTCATTGAATTTAATTCTCATTATGCAAATTTATGCAAATTAACCTAATTTTTCCCTTTTTTTTAGGTCCTTTGAGCTCCTGGGAGGAGAAGAAATCATCGAGGAAAAAATTTTGGGGAAATTTTGGGGAATTTTGGGGAATTTAAATCAGAATTTAAAAAAAAAATTAAAAGTTTAAATTTAAAATTAAAAAAAAATTTAAATTTTAAAATTTTTTTAAATTTTAAAAATTTTTAAAATTTAAAAATTAAAAAAAATTTAAAAATGTTTTAAACTAAAATTTTTAAAAAATTAAAATTTTTAAAAATTAAACAATTAAATTTAAATGTAAAAATTTTAAAAATTAAAAAAAATTTTAATTAAAAAAATTTTAAAAATTAAAAATTTTAAAAATTAAAAAATTTTAAAATTTTTAAAAAGAAAAATTTTTTTAAAATGAAATGTTTTAAAAATGAAAAATAAAAATTTTAAAATTTTCTGATTTTTCTCTTTTTTTTTGGGAAAATCATCGTTTTTGGGGTAAAATTTTGGATTTTAGGACTTTTAATAATTTAGATTTTTGAGGTAAAAAGGGAGAAAAGTGGAAAAATCCCAAAAAACCCCAAATTTTTCCCAAAAATCACCAAAAAATTAACAAAAATCACAAAAAACCCCAAAATTTCAAAATAATTATTAAAATTCTCCAAATTTACTAAAATTCCCAAAAATTTACCTCAAATTTCCCAAATTTACCAAATTCCCCGTAATTCACGGAAATTTCCCCAAAATTTCAATTTAAAATTTCCAAATTTTCCCAAAACTTACTAAAATTCTCCAAAATTTCCCCAAAATTCCCTCAAATTTCTCAAAATTGACCAAAATTTCCTAAAATTACTAAAATTTTCCAAAATTTATTAAAAATTTCCCCCAAATTTACTAAAATCTCCCAAAATTTTACTCAAATTTCCCAAAAATTTCCTAAAATTTATCCAAAATTTCCCAAAGTTTGACTCAAATTCCCAAATTTTACTAAAATTTCCTAAAATTTCCCCAAATTTCCTCAAAATTCCCCAAAAATTCCCCAAAATTCCCTAAAATTCCCCAAAACCCGAAATAAAAAAACACCAAAAATCAGTAAAAAAAACCAAAAAAAATTCTTTATTTTTTTCGAGGATTTTTTGGGGGAAAATTTTGGGATTTTTGGGTTTTTTACAAAAATGGGAAAAATTCGCAGAAAATTCCAGAACTTCATTTTGGGTTGAATTTCGTCGTTTTTGGGTCATTTCACCTGGAAAAGGAGAATAAAATGAGGTTAGAAGTGAAAATTTGGGGAAATTTTGGGGATTTTGGGGAATTTTGGGGAGAAATTTGGGATTTTGGGGGAAAAAATTGAAGATTTTTGGGAAAAGTTAAATATTTTGGGGGGAAAATTGAAGATTTGGGAAAAAAATAAAGATTTTGGGAAAATTGAAGATTTTGGGGGAAAATTAGAGATTTTTTGGGAAATAAAATTAAAGATTTTGGGAAAAATTAAATATTTTGGGGAAAAAATTGAATATTTTTTTGGAAAAATTAGAGATTTTGGGGAAAATTTAATATTTTGGGGAAAATGGAGATTTTTGGGAAAAAAAATTGAAGATTTTTGGGGAAAAAATTGAAGATTTTTGGGGAAAAATGAGATTTTTGGGAAATTTGGGGAAAATTGGAATTTTTGGGTGAAAAGAGAACAGAAAAAATGTAATTTTTTAGACCCAAAATCATGAGGAAAATATTTGAATTTTTGGGCAGAAAAATCACTTTTTTTCCCCCTAAAAACCTCAATTTTTGCCAAAAAAATCAGATTTTTTTCGCGAAAAATTCGTAATTTTTTGGGGAAAACTTCCTTCCCCCCCAAATTTCGGGTCGAGAAACCCAAATTTTGGGTCGAAAAAGGCGAATTTCGGGTGGAAAACCCTCGAATTTTGGGTGGAAAAACCCGAATTTTGGGTCAAAAAACTGGAATTTTGGGTCAAAAAATTCGAATTTTGGGTGGAAAAACAGGAGAAAAAATTGGAATTTTTAGGTGAAAATACAAGAGAAAAACCGCAATTTTTAGACCCAAAAATAGGAGAAAAAAATTCGAATTTTCAATGAGAAAAATCACTTTTTTTCCCCCTAAAAACCTCAATTTTTGCCCAAAAAAATCAGATTTTTTTGCAGAAAATTCAGATTTTTTTGGGGAAAACTTCCTTCCCCCCCAAATTTCGGGTCGAGAAACCCAAATTTTGGGTCAAAAAAGGCGAATTTTGGGTGGAAAACCTTGATCAAGGTGACGGTGGTGCTGTAGAAGAGGCTGAGGATGAAGAGGACGATGAAGGTCGAAGTTGTCGCCCAAAGATTCCCCAAATCTTCGTCTTCCTCCTGCGAGGCGCCGCCCAGGAGAGCTGGAAAAACGGGGAAAAAATGAGAAATTTGGGAAATTTGGGGGTTTTGACAAAAAATTTGGAGATTTTAGGAAAAAAATTGGGGATTTTAGGTGAAATTCTGAGGATTTTAGCCAAAAATTTGGGGGTTTTTGCTCAAAATTTCAACATTTTAGCTCAAAATCTGGAGATTTTAGGTGAAAATTTGAAAATTTTAGCTCAAAATTTGAGGAATTTTCAGCGAAAATTTGGGGATTTTGAGTGAAAATTCGGAGATTTTAGGTGAAAATTTGAGGATTTTAAGCGAAAATTTGGGGAATTTTGCCTCAAAATTTGGGAGTTTGGAGTGAAAATTCTAAGATTTTAGGTGGAAATTTGGGAATTTTAGGTGAAAATTTGGGGATTTTAGGTCAAAAGTTGAAGATTTTGGGCTAAAATTTGGGGATTTTAAGCTAAAATTTGAGGATTTTAACCCAAAAAATTGGGAGTTTTGAGTGAAATTTTGGGGATTTTAGCCCAAAAGTTTGAAGATTTTAGGTGTAAATTTGGAGATTTTAGGCAAAACTTTGATGAATTTAGCCCAAAATTTGGGGATTTTAGGCAAAAATTTGAAGATTTTAGGAGAAAATTTGAGGAATTTTCCTCAAAATTGAAAATTTTGGAGATTTTCACCCAAAATTTGGAGATTTTTTCCCAAAATTTGGGAATTTTCACTCAAAATTTAGGAATTTTCACCTAAAATTTGGGAATTTTCACCCAAAATTCGGGAATTTTCACCCAAAATTCCAGGAATTTACCCCAAATTTTGGGGAATTTCACCCCAAAATTCCCATTTTTTCCACCCCAAAAATTTGGGATTTTTTTCCCCAAAATTTCCTTTTTTCACCCCAAATTTTAACCCTTTGGCGCCCCCTGGCGGCTCAACGCTTCACCCCAAATTTTTACCCAAAATTTGCAATTTTTGACCCAAAAATTTGAGGGAATTTTGGGAATTTTCTCCATTTGGGGGAGAAATTGAGAATTTCGGTCAAATTTTCCCAAATTTTGGGGAAAATTGGGAATTTTGGTCAATTTTTTCTCAATTTTTTGGGGCAAAATTGTGGGAATTTTGTCCAAATTTTTGGGGGAAAATGGAGAAATTTTCCTCAATTTTGGGAAAATTGTGGAATTTTATCAAATTTCCCCCAATTTTTGGGAAAAAAAATTAGGAATTTGGCGAAATTTTGGGGGAATAAATGCAAAATTTGAAATTTTTTAACAGATTTTGACATTTTTTAATTGATTTTTTGGCACCAAAATGTGGAATTTTTTGGGTTTTTTACCCCAAATTTTACCCCAAAATCCCCAAAATCCCCAAATTCCACCCCGAAATTCCCCAAAAACCCCAAAATCCGAAACACAAATTTTTTTGGGGGAAAAAATTCCATTTATTGCTGATTTTTTATTTATTTTTTATTTATTTTTATTATTTTTATTAATTTTTAATTATATTTTTTTTTTAATTGTTTTTTACCATTTTTTGGGATTTTTGGGAATGAGATTTGGGGGGAAAATGGGAAATTTTGGGGAAAATTGGGAAATTTTTGGGAAATATATGAAACTTTTGGGGGAAAAATGGGAATTTTGGGAAAAAAGGGGAAATTTGGGGGAAAAATGGGAAATTTTGGGGAAAAAAAGTGATTTTTTGGGGGAAAATTTTGGGTTTTTTGGGGGAAAAACTGGAGATTTTGGGGAAAAATATGTGTTTTCAGGGAAAAATGGTGGTTTTTGGGGAAAATTCAGGTTTTTTTGGGGAAAATTTGGGGGCTTGGGGGGAAAATGTGGGATTTTGGGTGAAAATTTGAAGTTTTTTTGGGGAAAAAGTGGATGCCTTGGGGAAAAAATGGAATTTTTGGGGGAAAAAGTGGAATTTTTGGTGTTTTCTGGGGGAAAAAACGGATGTTTGGGTGAAAAGTGGATTTTTTGGTGAAAGTGGAATTTTTGGGGGAAAAGTGGATTTTCTTGGGAAAAATTGGATATTTTTGGGGAAGAAATGGATTTTTTGGGGAAAAAAGTGGATTTTTGGGGGGAAAATGGCAATTTTGGGTCTGTTCTGGGGGGAAAACTGGATTTTTGGGAGAAAAGTGGATTTTTTGGGGGAAAAATTTGGGGTTTTTAGGGGAAAATTGGTGGTTTTGGGGAAAAATTGGGGTTTTTGGGGAAAAATTGGGGTTTTGAGGGGAAAAAAGTGGATTTTTTTGGGAAAAAATGGGTTTTTTGGGGGGAAAAGTGGATTTTCTTGGGGAAAAGTGGATTTTTGGGAAAAAAGTGGGAAATTTGGGAAAAATTGGATTTTTTGGGCAACACATGGTTTTTGGAAAAAATGATGATTTTTAGGAAACACACTTATTTTTCATGGAAAAATCCCAGATATTGGTAAAACCAAGTAAGTTTTGCTAGGAAAAACCGGTTTTTGGAGCAAAAAAAGACTTTTTTCAATAAAAAAATGGCAATTTTTATGCAAAAAACTTTATTTTCCTTCAGCAAAGTGCACTTTTTTTTGGGCCAAACCCCCAAATTTTGGCGATTTCAATAACAGGCATTGGCAGAATCGCTCAAAACGAGGGAAATATTGAGGTTTTGGGGATTACCGGCAGCTTTGTCCAGCGACTTCTGGGCGACCCTGATGGGCAACTTCTCGTGGCCGACCAGGCAGGTGAAGACGTGAGAAATTGGTGGGTTTTGGGGGAAAAATTGGGGATTTTGGGAAAAAATTGGGGTTTTGGTGGAAATGGGATGTTTTTTGGGGAACAATTGGATTTTTTTGGGGGGAAAAAAGTGGATTTTTGGGGGAAAAAGTGGGAATTTCTTGGGAAAAATTGGGGGGTTTGGGGGGAAAAAAATGTGGATTTTTTGGGGGAAAAAAGTGGATTTTTTGGGGAAAAAAGTGCGAATTTTGGGGAAAAAGTCTAATTGCTTGGGGGAAAAATGGGAATCTTTTGGGGAAAACAGTGGATTTTTTGGGAAAAAGTGGATTTTTTGGGGAAAACTCGATTTCCATGGGAAAAGTGGAATTCCTTAGGAAAAAAGTGGTCTTTTTGGGAAAAAGTGGGAATTTTGGGGAAAAATGGGATTTTTGGAGAAAAAAGTGGCTTTTGGGGAAAAATTGGTATTTTTACGAAACACACTCAGATTTTTGGGGAAAAATCTCAATTTTTGGCCAAACCACCTAACTTTCACTGCAAAAAACCGGTTTTTGGAGCAAAAAAAGGACATTTCTCAATCAAAAACCATCATTTTTTTATGCAAAAAAGTTTATTTTTCACGGGAAAAGTGCACTTTTTTCGGGCCAAACCCCCAAAATTTCAGATTTTCAATAACAGGCGTTGGCAGAATCGCTCAAAACGAGGGAAATATTGAGGTTTTGGGGATTACCGGCAGCTTTGTCCAGCGACTTCTGGGCGACCCTGATGGGCAACTTCTCGTGGCCGACCAGGCAGGTGAAGACGTGAGAAATTGGGGGTTTTGGGGGAAAAATTGGGGATTTTGGGGAAAAAATTGGGGTTTTTGGTGGAAATGGGATGTTTTTTGGGGAAAAACTGGATTTTTTTGGGGGGGAAAAATTGGAGTTTTTGGGGGGAAAATTGGGAATTTTGGGGAGAAAATTGGGATTTTTAGGGGAAAAATTGGTGGTTTGGGGGAATTTTTTGGGGAAAAATTTGGGGTTTTGAGGGGAAAATTTGGGGTTTTGGGGAAAAATTGGGGTTTTTGGGGGGAAAAAAGTGGATTTTTTTGGGGAAAAGTGGATTTTTGGGGAAAAAGTGCGAATTTTGGGGAAAAGTGTGGTTTTGGCGGGAAAAGTGGGAATTTTTTGGGAAAAAAGTGGATTTTTGGGGCGAAAAACGTGGGTTTTTGGGGAAAATCGTGATTTTGAGGAAACATACTTATCCTTTCACGAAAAAATCTCAATTTTTGGCCAAACCACCTAACTTTCGCTGCAAAAAACCGGTTTTTGGAGCAACAAAACGAGATTTTTGGTGCGAAAACCACAATTTTTATGCAAAAAAGTTTATTTTTCACGGGAAAAGTGCACTTTTTTCGGGCCAAACCCCCAAATTTTGGCGATTTCAATAACAGGCATTGGCAGAATCGCTCAAAACGAGGGAAATATTGAGGTTTTGGGGATTACCGGCAGCTTTGTCCAGCGACTTCTGGGCGACCCTGATGGGCAACTTCTCGTGGCCGACCAGGCAGGTGAAGACGTGCCCCGCCAGCCAATCGCGCGCCGGCACCGTCAGCGCGCTCAGCAGCAGGAAGCGGGGGGCGTGGCCGGCGGGAGGGGCGTGGCCGGAAAGGGCGGGGTCGGGGCGGGGCCGGGAGGTGACGGCGCGCGATTCCGGGACGGGCCGGCCGTCCTGCAGCCACTGGAGGAGGATGTCCGGCGGGTTGAAGTCGCTGACCAGGCAGGTGAGAGTCGCCCAGCGGCCGAGGCGGAGCTGCTCGGCGGGGGGAGGGAGGAGGTGGAGCGACGGCGGGGAGGCGTCGGGGACTGGGGAGGGAAAAATGGAGATTTTGGGTGAAAATCGGGGGATTTTGGGAAAAAAAATGGGTGAAATACTTGAGGTGAATGGGGAATTAAAATAAATAAAAATGAATAAAATAAAGTGAATTAAAGGTGGAAATAAATGGAAATATAGAGGAAAATATATGGAAAATATGGGGAAATAAAAGTGGAAATAAATGGAAATAAATGGGAATAATAAATGGAAATAAAATGGAAATGGAAATGGAAATGGAAATGGAAATGGAAATGGAAAATAAATGGAGAAAATAAATTGAAATAAATGGAAATAAATGGAAATAAATGGGAATAAATGGGAATACTAAATGGAAATAATAAATGGAAATCAATGGAAATCAATGGAAATCAATGGAAATAAGAAGTGGAAATAAATGGAAATTAAAATGGAAATGGAAATAGAAATAAAAATAAAAATAGAAATACAAATATAAATAGATGTAGAAATGGAAATGGAAATGGAAATGGAAATGGAAATGGAAATGGAAATGGAAATGGAAATGGAAATAGAAATAGAAATAGAAATAGAAATGGAAATAATAAATGGAAATAAATGGGAATAATAAATGGAAATAGAAATGGAAATAAATGGAAATAAATGGAATTAAAAGGAAATAAATGGAAATGGAAATAGAAATAGAAATGGAAATAATAGAAATAGAAATAGAAATAGAAATAGAAATAGAAATAGAAATAGAAATAGAAATACAAATAGAAATACAACCAACCCAACTTTCCGCCATTTTCACCCCAAATTTTCCCAATTCTCCCCAAAAATCTTTTCATGGGATTCCAACTTGAGGGAAAAACAGGAAATTTGGTTATTTTTCCTCATTTTTCAATCAAACCAACTCAACCAACTCAACTTTCCGCCATCTTGGCCTCAAATTTAACCCTTTTCTCCCCAAATTTTACCCATTTTTCCCCAAACTTTTTCCCATTTTTCTCCAAATTTTTCCTGTTTCACCCCAAACTTTTTCTGCCATTTTCCCCAAATTTTTTCCCATCATTTCTCCCCAAATTTTTCCCCATATTTCTCCAATTTTTTCCCATTTCACCCCAATTTTTTCTACCATTTTTTTCTCAAAATTTTTTCCCATTTTTCCCCAAATTTTTTTCCGCCATTTCTCCAAATTTTTTCCCAATTCTTCCCGAATTTTGGGTGAAAAAGTCCTAAATCCATCATTTCCTCTCATTTTTCCATCAAACCAACCCAACCCAACTTTCCGCCATCTTGGCCTCAAATTTAACCCTTTTCTCCCCAAATTTTCCCCAATTTCTCCCCCAAATTTCACCCATTTTTCCCCCATTTTTTTGCCAATTTACCCAAAATCCCCCAAATTCACCCCAAATCTCACTCACCCTCGGCCTTGCGCAGCGTCACCTCCCGCGGGAACAGCAGCTCGCCGTGCGCCACGCGGCACGAGAACTCCTCCCCTTTTTCCCAAGCCTCCGCCTCCACGCTGGCCACGCCCTCGGCCGCGAACAGCCCGTTGGCCTGCAGGGTGGGCGTGGCCGTCCGCGTGGCCAACGGCCGGCCGCCCTCCCGGAACCACGTGACCTCGGGGGGCGGGTCGGCGGCGGCCATGTTGGTCACGCGGCAGGTCAGGCGGGCGGCGCCGTGGCGGAAGAGGTCGGCGAAGGTGGGGGGCGTGGCCTCCACGCGGATGTCGCCGGGCGCGGCCGGAAGGTCGTCTGCGGGGTGGACGGAGGGGGTTTGGGGTCAGTTTTGGGGTGGTTTTGGGGTTTTTTGGGGTTTTTTGTGTTTTTTGGTGGGATTTTTGGGTTTTTTTGTGATTTTGGGGTTTTTCTGTGATTTTCGGATTTTGTGGTGATTTTCAGATTTTTCAGGATTTTTTGGGGTGATTTTGGGGTTTTTTCAGGAAATTTTGGGGTTTTTTGAGAAATTTTGGGGGTTTTTTGTGAATTTTGGGTTTTTTTGAGATGATTTTGGGTGATTTTGGGCTGAGATGATGTGTTGGGTTTTGGGTGGTTTTGGGGTTTTTTGGTGATTTTCGGTTTTCTTCATGGTGATTTTGGGGTTTTTTGGGGTTTTTCCCCAAAACTCATATCCAATAACCCAAATTCCTTTGATTTTTTTTCTCCCCAGAACCAGCCTGAAATCCCAATTTTTTTGGGATTTTTTCCCCCAAAATTTTTTCCCCAAAATCCCTCCTTTTTTTCAGGATTTTTTTCCCCCCAAACTCCCAATTTTCCACCATTATTTTTTCCTCCAAAACCCCAAATATTTTGCAACTTTTTCCCCCCAAAACCCTAAACTTTTCGGGATTTCTCTCCCAAAACCCCAAATATTTTTTTCCATCCCCCAAAATCCCCATTTTTCACCCCAAAACCCCAAATTCCATGGATTTCACCCCAAAATCCCAACTCACATCCGCACTCCATCCCCTTGCTGGTGTTGCGGCTCTCCTCTCCCGCCCGGCAGGTGAAAACGTCTCCCCGGTCCCACTCGGCCTCGGTGACCACCAGCCGGCTGCGGCTGACCCACATTCCGGAGCTTTCCGCGCTCCTCCCCTCGTCGGTGGCTCCGCCCACCGCCGGGACGCCGTTGCGGAACCAGCGAATGGCGGCGTCCAGCGGGGGGCGCCGCGGGGCGCGGAGCTGGCAGAGGAGGGAGGAGTTGCGGTAGGGGCCTTGGAAGTCCTCGCGGGACGGAGGGTGGAGGGTCAGCTCGGGGGTCAGCGGGGTCAGGGCGTAGCTGGAGCCTGGGGAAATGGAGAAATTTGGGGAAAAAAAGTGAAATTTTGGGAAAAATCGCGAAATTTCGGAGAGAAAAACTCTAAATTTGGCGGAAAAAACGTCAAAAATTGGAGGAAAAACGTCGAAATTTGAAGAAAATCCTAAAAAAATTGGAGAGAAAATGTCAAAATTTGAGTGAAATCCTAAAAAATTTGGAGGAAAAAAGTTGAAATTTGAAGAAAATCCTAAAAAATTTGGAGGGAAAATGTTGAAATTTGGTGGGAAAACATCGAAATTTGACGGAAATCCTAAAAAATTTGGAGAGGAAAATGTTACAATTTGGAGGAGAAATGGTGAAATATGAGGGAAATCCCAAAAGTTGAGGAAAATCCTAAATAATTTGGAGGGAAAACATTGAAATTTGATGGAAATCCTAAATTTGAAAGAAAACCTAAAATTTGGAGGAAATCGTAAAAAATTTGGAGGAGAAATGGTGAAATTTGGAGGGAGAAAGTTCGAAATTTGGAGGAAAAGCACCGAAACTTGATGGAAATCCTAAAAAATTGGGAGAGAAAATGTTAAAATTTGAAGGAAATCCTAGAAAATTCGGAGGGAAAATGGTGAAATCAGAGGGAAATCCTAAAAACGGCGTTGTCCACCAGGGGGCGCCACGGGGTGCGATTTTGGGGAAATTTTGGGGGAAAAACGCTAAAATTTGGGAGAAAAAAACCCCAAAATTCAGGAGAAAAATCCCTAAATTTTGGGGGAAAAATCCTAAATTTTGGGGGAAAAAATTCTGGGATTTTTGGGATTAGAATTTTGGGATTTTTGGGATTTCCAGAATTTTGGGATTTTTGGGATCGGGATTTTTGGAATTTTGGAATTTCTGGGATTTTTGGGACCAGAATTTTTGGGATTTTGGGATTTCAGGATTTTGTGATTTCTGAGACTTTTGTGACCAGAATTTTTGGAATTTCGGGATTTTCAGGATTTTTGGGATCGGGATTTTTGCGATTTTCAGAATTTCGGGATTTTTAGGACCAGAATTTTCAGAATTTTGGGATTTTGGTATTTATGGGATTTTTGGGACCAGAATTTTGGGATTTTTGTGATTTTTGAGATCGGGATTTTTGCGATTTTCAGAATTTTCGGAAATTTGGGAATTTTTGGGATTTTTGGGACCAGTAGATTTTTGGGATCGGGATTTTTGGGATTTCGGTATTTCTGGGATTTTTGGGATCAAAATTTCGGGATTTTCGGGATTTTTGGGATTTGCAGAATTTTGTGATTTTTGGGATCTGGATTTTTGGGATTTGCAGATTTTCGGGATTTTTGGTATTTTTAGGACCACAATTTCCAGAATTTCGGGATTTTTGGGATTTTTGGGATCTCACCTGGGTTGGTCACCTGGACGCTCCTCCTCCCCGCCACATGCTCGGCCCGGCAGGTGAACGGCTGCCTGGCCTTGCCCTCCTCGGCCGCCATGGCCAGGCTGGACGCCGCCAGGAACGTTCCGGAACTCTGGACCGGCCGGAACTGCCGGACGTCGGGGACGCTGCGGTTCTCGCGGTCATCCCAGGAGAAAGTGACCGCGGCCGGGGAGAAGCCGACGGCGACGCAGCCGACGCGGAACGCCGGGCCGGGAGAGGAGCCGCAGGGGGAGAGAGGGAAGAGGTCTGGGGAGCGAGGAGGACCTGGAAAAGTGGAGATTTTGGTGAAATTTGGGCGAAAATTTGGCGAAAATTTGATGAAAATCGGCGAAGATTTGGCGAAAATACGACGAAAAATGGCGGAAATACGATTTTTTTAAGGTAAATTTTGCTATTTTTTTGGGGCAATTTGGATGTTTTGGGAAGAAATTGTCTGATTTTTAGTGGAAATAATTTTTGGGAAAATCTGATGAAATTTGGTGAAAATACGACGAAAAATGGCGAAAATATGGCAGAAATACGATTTTTTTAAGGTAAATTTTGTGGGTTTTTTGGGGGAATTAGTTTTTTGCTGTAGTGACCAGTAGTGACCAGTAGTGACCAGTATGGACACCCAGAGCCGCCCCAGCCTGACCAGTACTGACCAGTATAGACCAGTATGGACCAGTAAAAACCAGTAGTGACCAGTACAGGCACTACCAGCTGCCCCAGCTTGACCAGTAGTGACCAGTGTAGACCAGTCCAGACCAGTGCTGACCAGTATGGACAGTCAGAGCCTCCCCATCTTGACCAGTACTGACCAGTACTGACCAGTAGTGACCAGTACAGACCAGTATAGGTGCCCAGAGCCCCCCCAGCTTGACCAGTACTGACCAGTATGGACCAGTATAGACCAGTCCAGACCAGTACTGCCCAGTACAGCCCAGTCCGGACCAGTACTGACCAGTATAGGTGCCCTGAGCTGCCCCAGCTTGACCAGTATGGACCAGTATGGACCAGTATAGCCACACAGAGCCTCCCCAGCTTGACCAATACTGACCAGTATGGACCAGTATAGCCACCCCAGCTTGACCAGTATGGACCAGTCCAGACCAGTCCAGACCAGTAGTGACCCATATAGCCACCCCGGAGCCACCCCAGCTTGACCAGTACTGACCAGTATGGACCAGTTCAGACCAGTATAGGCGCCCTGAGCCGCCCCAGCTTGACCAGTATGGACCAGTATAGACCAGTATAGACCAGTGCTGACCAGTATAGACCAGTATGGACCAGTGCTGACCAGTATAGACCAGTATGGACCAGTATAAACCAGTACAGACCAGTATAGCCACCCAGACCCTCCCCAGCTTGACCAGTACTGACCAGTATGGACCAGTACAGACCAGTATAGACCAGTATGGACAGCTACAGCCCCCCCCAGCTTGACCAGTAGTGACCACTATGGACCAGTAGTGACCAGTATAAACCAGTACTGACCAGTATAGGCGCCCTAAGCTGCCCCAGCTTGACCAGTAGTGACCAGTAGTGACCAGTACAGACCAGTATGGACCAGTAAAAACCAGTATAGCCACCCCGGAGCCACCCCAGCCTGACCAGTACTGACCAGTATAGACCAGTCCAGACCAGTACTGCCCAGTACAGCCCAGTCCGGACCAGTACTGACCAGTACAGGTGCCCTGAGCTGCCCCAGCTTGACCAGTACTGACCAGTATGGACCAGTATGGACACCCAGAGCCTCCCCAGCTTGACCAGTATAGACCAGTATAAACCAGTATAAACCAGTATAAACCAGTATAAACCAGTATAAACCAGTCCAGCCCAGTCCAGACCAGTATAAACCAGTCCAAACCAGTATAGACCAGTATAAACCAGTAAAAACCAGTATAAACCAGCATAAACCAGTACTGACCAGTATAAACCAGTCCAGACCAGTCCAAACCAGTATAAACCAGTAAAAACCAGTATAACCAGTCCCAACCAGTCCAAACCAGTATAACCAGTATAAACCAGTCCGCCCATCAACCCCAATCCGATCCATTAACTCCTCCTGTTAATTAATTGCCATTAATTCCCTTAATTGTCTCTAATCAGCCCCAAAAATGCCCCAATTAATTAGCGCTAATTAGAGCTAATTAATGCTGAAATTAGTGCTAATTAATGCTGAAATTAGTGTTAATTAATGGTGAAATTAGTGTTAATTAATGGGAAAATTAAAGCTAATTAATGGTGAAATTAGTGCTAATTAATGGTAAAATTAACGTTAATTAGTGGTAAAATTAATGCTAATTAATGGTAAAATCAGTGCTAATTAATGGGAAAATTAACACCAATTAATGGTGAAATTAATGCTAATTAATGGGAAAATTAGTGCTAATTAATGGTGAAATTAATGCCAATTAATGCTGAAATTAATGCCAATTAGTGCTAATTAACGGTAATTAGTGAGGATTGCTGTCTGCTGACGCTAATTAGGGTTAATTAACGTTTTTCTCTATTAATTCCCTTAATTTCCTGTTAATTACTGATATCGAATAAATTCCCTTAAATTAAATTTTCTTAAAAAAAAAAAATCTGAAAAATTCTAAAAAATAATTAATTCTAATTAAATGTTAAAAAATTAATTAAGTCCTAATGAAATCGGGTTGTTAATCGATTAAAAATCGATCGGAATTAATTAAAAGGAAATTATTGAAATTAATTAAAATTAATTAAAATTGATTAATAATCGATTAATAATCGATTAAAAATGGTAAAAATCTATTAAATCCAATTAAAACTAATTAAAACCAATTAAAATCCATTAAATTCATTAAAAACTAATTAAAACCAATTAAAATCCATTAAACCAATTAAATCCAATTAAAACCAATTAAAACCAATTAAAACTAATTAAAACCAATTAAAACCAATTTAAACTAATTAAAACTAATTAAATCCAATTAAAATAAATTTTAAAAATTAAAAGGATGAAAAATCTATTAAATCCAATTAAAACTCATTAAAACCAATTAAAATTCATTAAAACGAATTTAAAAAATTAAAACTATTAAAAATCTATTAAATCCAATTAAATCCAATTAAAGCCAATTAAAACTAATTAAAACCAATTAAAATCCATTAAAAACCATTAAAATCCCTTAAAAACCAATTAAAATTAATTAAAACCAATTAAAACTAATTAAATCCAATTAAAACCAATTAAAACCAATTAAAACTCCTTCAAATCAATTAAAGTGAATTAAAACTCAATTAAAATTAATTTAAACTTCATAAAAATAAATTCAAATCTTTTAAAATAAATGAAATTCAATTTAAACTAAAATTAAACTAAAATTAAATTAAAAATAGATTAAATCAAAATTAAATTAAATTGAATTGAATTAAATTAGATTAAACTGAAATTTAATTGAATTAAAATTAAATTAAATTAAATTGAAATTAAATTAAATTAAAATTAAATTAAAATTAAATTTAAATTAAAACTAAATTCAATTAAATTAAATCGAAAATCAATTAACCCAAAATTAAATTAATCAAATCCGGTTGAAATAAAATTTTTAGAAATAAATAAAAACCAATTAAAATCAATTAAAATAAATTAAAACTAATTAAAATCAATTAAAATCGATTAAAACTAATTAAAACTAATTAAAACTAATTAAAAATAATCAAATCCAATTAAAACCAATCAAACTGAACTCAAAATCCTCCAAATTAAATTATAACTAATTTGTAAGAAAATTCAAAAATCTCAATTTTTCCCCTCAAAATTCTCAATTTTTTTCACCCAAAATTCTCATTTTTCACCCAAAAAATTCTCATTTTTCTCTCAATTTTCCCCAAAAAATTCAATTTTTTTCTTCATTTTCTCAACTCAACTCAATTCTTTTCCCCAAAATTCTCATTTTTCCCCAAAAAATTCAATTTTTTTCCTCATTTTCTGCCTTAAACTCATTTTTTCCCCCAAATTGTTGTTTTTCACCCCAAAAATTTGATTTTTTTCTCTTTTTTCCTCCCCAGGTGTTGTTTTTGCCCCAAAAAGGGGAAATTTGAACCCAAAAAAACCCCAAAAAACTTCTCCTTTTTCTGTTGTTTTCGAAACTTTTCTGATTCCATTTTGGGTCAAAATCGAAACTTTTTGGGGGAAAATTTCCTCTTTTTGGTTCAAAACTATTTTCGGTTTTATTTCTCTTTTTTTTTGGGTCGAAATTTGGGGTTTTTGGGTGAAAAAATAATTTAATTTCATTTTTTAATTGAGTTTTAATTAATTTAATTGAGTTTTAATTGAGTTTTAATTGAGTTTTAATTGAAATGAATTAAAATTGGAAAATTTCAAAATTGTTTTGATTTTTGAAATTTTTTTTAATGTTTTTCTTCCTCATTTTCGATTTGATTTCTTTGATTTCTTTAATTTAATTTGATTTATTTTGATTTATTTTGATTGGATTTGATTTAATGTAATTTAATTTATTTTAATTTCATATAATTTGATTTAATGTAATTTAATTTGGTTTCTTTTGATTTAATTAAATTTATTTTAATTTAATTTAATTTAATTTGATTTAATTTAATTGATTTAATTTATTTGGATTTCATTTAATTTAATTTCTTTTAATTTAATTTCATTTATTTTCATTTCTTTTAATTTAATTTCATTTCATTTAATTTAATTTAATTGATTCGATTTCAAATCCAATTAAAATCAAAATTTTAATTTCGATTTTAAAACCTAAAAATTTTCAAAAATTAAAAATAGAAAATAAAAATTTATTTTAAAAAAAATTAAAAATTTATTTTTTCAATGTTTTCTCGATTTTAATATTTTATTTTAATTTCTATTTTCCTTTTTTTCCATTTTATTTTCATTTCTTTTTCTCAATTTTCAAGATTTAAAATTTTCTTAATTTTCATTTTTATTTCCAATTTAATTCTCAATATTTCGAATTTTCCTCTTTTTTTCTCTTTTTTTTCTCTTTTCTCAAAACTTCGAATTTTTTTTCTTTTCAAATTTTTCTAAATTCGATTTTTTTTCTTCCAAATTTTCTTCTTTTTTAAGGATTTTTCCTTTATTTTCAATTTTATTTCGAATTTTTTTTCTTATTTTCAATTTTATTTCGAA
This sequence comes from Lichenostomus cassidix, assembly GCF_008360975.1. Taxonomy (NCBI): domain Eukaryota; kingdom Metazoa; phylum Chordata; class Aves; order Passeriformes; family Meliphagidae; genus Lichenostomus; species Lichenostomus cassidix. The sequence goes on along the minus strand of NW_028147270.1, from coordinate 1,499 downwards.
TTTTTTCTTAATTTTAATTTTATTTCGAATTTTTTTTCATTTTTAATTTTATTTCGATTTTTTTTCTTCTCTTTTTGGTCAATTTTTTTATTTTTATATTTTTATATTTTATATTTTTAATTTTTTATATTTTTATATTTTTATATTTTTATATTTTTATTTTTTATTTTTATATTTTTATGTATTTTTAATTTTTATATTTTTATCATTTTAATTTTTTATATTTTATTTCATATTTTTCTATTTTTTCCTTTTATTTTCATATTTTTAATTTTTTCTATTTTTTTCTGTTTTTTCTTTATTTTCTCTTTATTTTTCTCTTTTTTTCTCATTTTTTTCATTTTGAAAATTTTTCTAAATTTTTTCTCATTTTTTCTCATTTTTTTCTCATTTTTTTATTTTTCTGATTTTTCTAATTTTTTCTCATTTTTTTCTCTTTTAATTTTTCTCATTTTTTCTCATTTTTTCTCATTTTTTTCCTCATTTTTCTCATTTTTCTCTTTTCTCTATTTTTTTCTAATTTTTCCTCATTTTTCTCATTTTTCTCTTTTCTCTATTTTTTTCTAATTTTTCCTCATTTTTCTCATTTTTTCCTCAATTTTTCATCTTTTTAAATTTACTTAAAATTTCATTTTCATTAATTAATTTAATGAATTTCATCGAATTTATTTTAATTTATTTTAAATTTCAATTTTCAATTTTTCCCAATTTTTCCTCCATTTTCCCCAAATTTTCTCTAATTTAATTTTTTCTCATTTTTTTCCCATTTTTTCCCAATTTTTCCCATTTTTCCCCCAAACTCCAAACCTAAAAAAAAACCCCAAAAAATCCAATTTTTACCCAAAATTTTCACCCCAAAAAAATCCCCAAAATTCACTTTTTTTACCCCAAAATCTCTCCGAATTTAAACCCAAAAATTAATATTTAAATTTCCTTCAATTTAACCAAAAATCTTCATTTTTGCATCGAATTTGACTTTTAAAAAAAAACCACAAAAATTGGGATTTTTAACTCAAAAAATGACCTAAAAATGTGAAATTTTCACTGAAAAAATCATTAATTTTTCACCCAAAATAAGAAATTTTTCAGCCAAAAAATGTGAATTTTTCACCCGAAAAAATATTAATTTTTCAGCCAAAAATTTCAATTTTTCACCCAAAAAAAATCAAATTTTCACCGAAAAAAATTCAATTTTTCGCCCCAAAAATTCACTAATTTTGATTTTTTATTTTTCGCCCCAAAATCTCTAAAATTCACCCAAAAAGGGAAGAAAATAAACTCCTAAAAAAATTCGAATTTGTGGCCAAAAAATCGCCGAAAAAAATCAATTTTTGACCAAAAAAAAAATCGAATTTTTTTCACTAAGAAAATCCAATTTTTCACCAAAAAAAAATTCCAAATTTTGGCCAAAAAAAATCCAGTTTTTGACCGAAAAAAATTGTAATTTTTGATCCGAAAATTTACAAATTTTTGATCGAAAAAATTCAAATTTTGACCGA
>NW_028147269.1:0-1967 GCF_008360975.1 Lichenostomus cassidix | reverse complement strand
GGTGGCCCATACGGGGAAAGACTCATGAGTGTTTTGAGATAAGGACACTGACCAAGGGAAGTTATGGGCAAACAAGAATTAAGTTCTGTTTTAAAGTAGAATTGTAGTAGAAGACCTAGGGGTGGATTTATTCTATGTACCTTGTGGATTTTGATGATTCTTAAATATGTGTTTCGCAGAGGTGAGGGGTGGAATGTGGTGGTTTTGATTGGCCCAAAACATCAGTGAAGTGTTTTTAACATCTAGGAGAAATGTGGACCCCTCAGAAGCTGTTCTAGTAGGCCTAGGGAGGTGTCTGAGGGGTGGGGTGTGGCACAAAGATGGCTCCTGTGTGTCCTGAGTGCAAGTTCTGGAAGTTTTTACATCAAGTTCAGCAGAGCCAATCTCTGATGGCTCTGAAGGTGATGGACATGCTGGCGGCCAAGTTTGGGCCAATTGGAGGTGCTGGTTACGCCTCTGTGGAAACATATTTAAGAAAAATTCAAAACAAAGCAGGCACACACTTCTTTCACTTTTTTGTAGTTGGAGGAGGAGGAGGTGGAGGTGAAAATATGTAGAGGGAGAACAGCATGGAGAGTGCCAAGGTCAGTGAAGAAGGTGGGGGAGGAGGTGCTCCAGTGCTGGAGCTGAAAACCCTCTGCTAGCCACAGTGAAGGCCATGGGGGGGCAGGAGGTCCCCCTGCAGCCCATGGAGTCCACAGGAGTGCAGAAATTCTGCCCACAACCCACGCCAGAAGGGCAGGTGGATGCCTGGAAAAGACTGTGAACCAGTGGGAGTCTCATTTAAGAGTTAAAACTGCAAAGGCCTTGCAAGGGAGAGAAAGGCCTTGCTCCTGGCATGGAAGCAGCCTGGCCTCAGCTCGGGAGAGTCTGCACAGCACCCTATGGACAAAAAGACTCATGTTGCAGCAAGATTCAGGCAGAATGTTGCTCGTGAGATTGGACCCACGCCAAAGAAGTTCCCAGAGGACTGTCTCTCGTGGGAAGGACCCCTGGCTAAGTAGAGAACCTCTTTTCCTGACTGGACTGACCAGAGGACCCCTCAACCTGCCCCTGTCTGTGTTGCTGGTTTGGAAAGAGGGAAAAGGGGGGGGTGAGTGCAGAGACTGCTTCTTAAGAGGGTGGGGGTGAGAGCAGAAAACTGTCTGGGGAGAGAGAGAGAGAAACAAGTAGAGATACAGAGTATTTGTAGTAGAAGAATTGTAGTGATGAATAAATTTGAGAATCTGCTCTGTGGACTGAAAAGAGACCCCACAACCTGCCCCCCCCACCTGGCTTGTGGATTGTAAAGGAGGAAAGGGGGTGAATACTATAGGTTCTTAAGAGGGAGGGGGGAATGAACAAAAATTGTATGAAAAGTTTATTTTTGCCTGCATTTATCCTCCAACTCTGTTAGGTAATTAAACACTTTTTGCAGCTTTAAACTTGAAGCCTGTTTGCCCTTTTTCGTGCGTCCTCCTGGCAAGGTCCTGTATCAAACCCATGACACTCTGGCAAACCTGAAGGCCATGTCTGCTTTGTTCTGGTTCTCAAAATACCTGCGGAAATACTCCTCCCTGCTGGCTGCCGAAAATCCCAGTATCTCCCTGTAATACTGACCCTCCAAGCACTGCCCCAGGCTTCCAAGAGCTGTTGGTCTCGTGGTGATGAGCAAAGAGGCCTTGGGGAGAAGAGTCTTCTTCAACAAGCTCATCAGGGTGATCTCAGGAGGCTTCACCTCCCTGGGGTCAGAGCTCAGCTCAGTTTTGGGCTGCACCAAGGAAAATCCCAGGGCCTCAAAGCAATCAAAAATGAACAGGATCTTCTTCTGGTCATCCAGGATCTTCCCAGGCGGCACTCGCTGGCCAGGACAGCACTGTGAAACCAGGTCTGCCACGCTGGCTTCCATGGGAAGGGCAATGGCTTTGCAGTCAATGCAGAAGACAAAGTCAAAGTGCTCGTGGAGTTTCCCTTCTCCCCACTCTTGG